>NC_081421.1:63351196-63450241 GCF_949786415.1 Peromyscus eremicus
TTGGGGATGTTCCTTTTTGGCAAGTTATTATCTGATTAAATGAAAAGCCATGTGTTACTGGTATAAGTTAGTTTAAATTAGATGTTCATGCTAGTTGATGAACTATCACCTCCTCTAATTAAGAGGTCTCTGTTGTTCAAATCAAACCTTTATCAATTTTGATGGTACCCACAGCTTATCTTCTCCTGTAGAAACAAAAGCAAAACCTCATCCCCAACGTAACACATATCCTGGTTTCCATTCTGAGGTCGGCACATCCTTACAGTATATAGGCTGATTTAATTCTGTAGTTTTTTTCTATTATCCAATGTCTCTCTGCAGCTGTTGTTCCTTTCTCATTGGCATTGAGAAAATTCAAAGTTAATAGAGCATTATGCAGTCTATTTCTGGGGGTTTTTGTTACCCCTTTCTGTTTATTTAGCATATACTTTAGATTTCTGTTTGATCTTTCTATAACTGCTTGACCTGTAGGATTATGTGGTATGCCTGTAATATGCTTTATATTGTAATAAGCCAAAAACTGTTTCATTTTAACAGAGACATATGATGGAGCATTGTCAGTTTGATTTGTGTAGGTATACCCATGATGGCCATAACTTCTAGCAAATGAGTGATTACAGAATCAGCTTTTTCAGAACGCAAATCAGTTGCCCATTGAAATCCTGAATAAGTATCGATGGTATGGTGTACATATTTTAATTTTCCAAATTCTGCAAAGTGAATCACGTCCATCTGCCAGATTTCATTCCTCTGAGTACCCTTTGGGTTACATCCTGCTGGTAATGGCATTTGATTATAGAAGGAACAAGTAGAACATTTCTTTACTATTTCTTTGGCTTGTTGCCAGATTATGGAAAAATCCTTTTTAAAACCTTTACTATTGACATGTTTTTTATGAAGGACATTGAACCACTTTACTTAAATTTTCTGATTTGTAACCTGCCTTTACTTGTTTGTTGGCATCTGTATAAAATGTACGAACTCCAGATATGGGTTTTTCCTGTACAATTCGAGGCAAGATCCAATCAGCTCTCTTTATAAGATCAATTCTATCACTTTTGGGGTATTTACTGTTAATTTCTCCCAAAAAATTACTGCAAGCTCTTTGCCAATCCTCTTGTCTTCTGAGAGTACAGGAGTGAACCACCAGGCAAGCTCAGGGTTGAGTTTATAGCACGTGGAGATCTTCGTAGCAGCTCCAGGGAGGAGGGGCGTAGAAACAGAACCCCATGCAGGCCGGCTCCTGGTGAACAGCATGCAGAGCACTGTAAAGGAGGCAGAGATTTTTATCCAGACTGCCTGGTCCTAAATAAACACACAAAAGCTTATGTTAATTATAAAATGTTCTGCCAATAGCTCAGGCTTATTATTAACTAGCTCTTACTTTTAAATTAACCCATTTCTATTAATCTATGTATTGCCACAGGCCTGTGGCTTTACTGGTCCTTTGGCATCTTGCTTCTTGGGTGGCTCACTGGAGTCTCTCCCAACTCTGCCCTTTTTCCTCCAAGTACTCAGTTTAATTGTCCCATCTAACTTTATCCTACCTTTCTACAGGCTAAACAGCTTAATTATTAACCAATAAGAGTAATATGTAGTGGTATTTGCTCCACCTATGAACTTGGGCTACAGAAACCCAAAGGAGGCGGTGCTTCTTGTATGTGACCTCTTATAAGGAAAGGGGGAAGGGTCACATGCCCCTTTCTCCCTGCTTCCTGCAAGGTGGATTCGCTCCTGGTCAGATCAGAGGATTTCAGCTGTCTACTCCGTTCTGTATTCGTGAGTGTATTTCCTCAATTTATATCTTAATAAATCCCTACTGCCTATTAAATAGACTCACATGGATTGATCTCAATAGTCATCCACATTTACAGCATGTGGAAGGACCGCCCCACAGCAGAGCACTGTGCTCTTTCACTCTCCCAGAGCCCGCATCCACAGAGCAGCTTAGAGTCGTTCTGTGTGCAGTCTATTTTTGCCCACACTTTCTCTGCATACTCACGGGAGACTGCTAGAATTCCCATTTACCTTGAGTGCCTTTTTTTTTTTATTTTTTATTTTTCGAGACAGGGTTTCTCTATGTCGCTTTGGAGCCTGTCCTGGAACTTGTTCTGTAGACCAAGCTGGCCTCGAACTCACAGAGATCCACCTGGCTCTGCCTCCCGAGTGCTGGGATTAAATGCGTGCGTCACCGCCGCGCGGCCCTTGAGTACCTTTTTGTGATAGTTTGTGACAACGTTCTTGCCTGGTATGCTGGAGCTTGATTTTGTGTCATGGCCGCTCCCCAGATCCTACTCCCTGTGTCCTTAAATCTTCACTTTTTTCTCTGAGTGGACGTACACCGTACTCCAAATTCGTTTCCAAACCTATCTCCTCTGCATTGCCTGTCAGGAGTCAGGCTGATTGTATCCAACTCTACCTGGGCTCCTGTGAGAATCTATGGAGAAAACTCCATTCCCTCTCTCTATCAACTAACAGAAAACTGTCCCCCACAGATGTACAGGATCCCCCCCCCCCCCCCCCCCCCCCGCCAACTTACACCAAGTGTGTGGGCATTTCCACCAGGTTGCTGATGATGTCACTTGGGTGTCCTACATGTCTTTCTTCTTTTTTTCTTAATGAGTGTGTGTGTGTGTGTGTGTGTGTGTGTGTGTGTGTGCGCGCGCGTAAATGAGTGGGAGTGCCCTCAGAGGCCAGAGCAGTCAGATGCCCTGGAGCTGGAGTGACAGGTGACTGTGAGCCCCTGATGTGGGTGCTGGTAACTAAACCTGTCTTCTGGAAGTTGAACTTCCTCTCCAGCCCCTGGGGGCGGACAGTCTAGCCCTGCCACTGTATCCCTGGAATTTGCAGAGGCCTTCTAGGTTAAGGGCACAGCATTACAAGACCTTCCCTTCCTTGTGTCCAGCATCAACAGCAAGTAGAGGTTGTTACCTGTGTGTCTAATGTACAAGTTATAAGTTGAAGAGTCCTATGACTCCCTCATCTGATTAAATGGCCTCCTAGCATCACTCACAGCAGGCAGGGAGACACAGCTACTATTTACATTATTAGATAATAGTAAGATGAGTCTACATTATGCTTTTTCTAAAGACTTACTACTTATGTATACAGTGTTCTGTCTGCGTGTATGCCTGCAGGTCAGAAAAGGGCATCGGATCTCATTACAGATGGTTGTGAGCCTCCATGTGATTGCTGGGAATTGAACCCAGGACCTCTGGAAGAGCGGCCAATGCTCCTAACCTCTAAACCGTCTCTCCCGCCGGAGTCTGCACTGTGTTATATTCTCTTGACACTGAGTGGTTGCAGCGCACATGACCTTCCTTGTAACCTAGTCCACTGCTAGATTTCCCCCAGAAGTTCTTTTGTGTCTTGCTACCTTCGTTTTTATACATTTTTATTTATTTTGAAGTTAGGAAGACAACATCATCTTGTCCTGACTCTGCTTTCTGTTTACATAGACAGTTCTAGGCCCTCTACCCCAGCCCCCAACAGTCACGGGTGTGTTAACTAAAATAATGTTTAAGCAAACTTAACATAAACTAAAAAAGCTGAAAAGGGGGTATATGTAAAAAATAATTGTCATGTTATATCTAAAAATAATTATTGTTCTGTCAGAAACAAATGTCTCAAAGTTACTCTCACCCTCATCTAGCTTGGATATGAATTATGGTCTTTGTGGTTTTACCTTTAAAAGGCTCTGCCCTGAGCTTCGGCACCAGGAGACTTTAATGCATTAGCCCGCTCTTGTCTGCCAGATGATAAAGGACTCATACACTTTTTTTTCCTTTTTGATTTTTCGAGACAATTTCTGTGTGTAGCCTTGGCTGTCCTGGAACACACTCTGTAGACCAGGCTGGCCTTGAACTCAGAGATCTGCCTGCCCCTGCCTCCCGGCTTATACTTTTTAAAATGATTTGCATTGATGTTTTGCCTCCATGTATGGATGTGTGAAGGTAACTCCTAGAGCTGGACTTAACTCCCCTAGAGCTGCAATTACAGACAATTGTGAGCTGCCATATGGGTGCTGGGAACTGAACACAGGTCCTCTGGAAGAGCAGCCAGTGCTCTTAACTGCTGAGTCATCTCTCCAGCCCCTAGGACTCAAATGCTTTGAATTGGCTTAATCAGTGTGGTTGTCTGTATCTTTCTTGTGTGAATTATTACAATTTATTTGGGGGGAGTGGTATTTGTGTGGGCAAGTGGCCAAGGACAACCAGAAAGAGTTGATTCTCTGCCCTCCGGGGTTCTCCCATTGTGCTGTAAGCCTGTATTTAAGACCTCCTCCCTCCATAAATGGCATTTGGCATTTAAAAAAAAAAAAAAAAAAAAAAAAACCAAGACAGCTGCAGGAAGGAGGGGCTTGGACTAGCCTCAACTGAATTTACCAGGCTGGCTGACACCCCATGGGAGGCCTTGCCTTGGAGGAGGTGGGAATGACGGGTGGATTGTGGGGGAGGACTAGGGGATGAGAGGAGGGAGGACAGGGAAATCTGTGGTTGGTATGTAAAAATCAATAGAAAATATCTTAATAAAAAGTTTTTTGTTGCCGGCGGTGGTGGCACATGCCTTTAATCCCAGCACTCGGGAGGCAGAGCTAGGCGGATCTCTGTGAGCTCGAGGCCAGCCTGGGCTACCAAGTGAGTTCCAGGAAAGGCACAAAGCTACACAGAGAAACCCTGTCTCGAAAAACCAAAAAAAAAAAAAAAAAGTTTTTTGTTAAAAAAAAAAAAGAGTTGATTCTCTCCTTTCATCATGTGGGTTCTAGGAATCAAATTCAGGTTGTTAGCCGGGTGGTGGTGTGGTGGTGGTACACGCCTTTAATCCCAACACCCTCAGCAGCTGATCCGTCTCACCAGTACGTTCTTACTGATGTTTTGAAATAAGTGTGATCCTGTTTAGCCCAGGCAGCCTTGATTTCACCCTGTAGCTAAGGGTGACCTTGAAGGTCTGATCTTTCTGACTCTACTTACCAGGTGCTGGGCTTACAGATATTCATCACCCACCACCCTATTTCATGTGGTGCTTGAGATTGACCCCAGCACCCTTGCATCTGAGTAAGCCCGTTCCCAGCACCCCTGCATCTCAGTTAGCCCGTTCCCAGCACCTCTGCATCTAAGTGAGCCCGTTCCCAGCACCCCTGCATCTGAGTGAGCCCATTCCCAGCACCCCTGCATCTGAGTGAGCCCATTCCCAGCACCCCTGCATCTGAGTGAGCCCATTTCCAGCACCCCTGCATATCTAAGTGAGCCCATTCACAGCACCTCTGCTGTGAAACCTCAGTAAGAAACCCCCACTCTATCCCCTACAGACAAAGAGAAGCTTAAACCAGGATTCCTAAGTATAGATAAGAACTTAGACCCCTTTCAAGTTCCCAGGTGGTGATATCAGCTACAGGGACTTAAAAACACAGAGTCAGGATATTCGGCCAACTGGTAGGGGCTAATTGGCCATAAAACATCCCAAACTTCCCAAACCCCGGAGACAGCTCGTAAAACTCCTAAACATGGTTGCTGAACAAACGGGAGATAAAGACAACATGAAAGACTGAAAAAGAAAACTGATACGAACCGGGGAGAGGGAGGCAGGTTGTGGAAAATGAATTATGTGGTCTGTGCCTTTAAGAACTAGCCTCACAAAGAAAGGGCAAGCTCCTCTCGGCCTCACTGCTACCAGTGAGTGCTTTGGAATGAGCTTCCCTGCCCACAGCTTGTAAACTTAAACAGAATAAACCTTGCTTTTGCATTCTGGTACGCTCGTCCTCGGTGGTCTCTCTGGGGGTCACAATCTGGGCATAACACTGCATATCTAAGTGAGCCCGTTCCCAGCACCCCTGCATCTGAGTGATCCTGTTCCCAGCACCTCTGCCTCTGAGTGAGCCCGTTCCCAGCATCCCTGCATCTGAGTGAGCCCGTTCCCAGCATCCCTGCATCTGAGTGAGCCCGTTCCCAGCACCCCTGCATCTGAGTGAGCCCATTCCCAACACTTGATGCATCTTTTTGTTGTTTTCTTTTGTTTGTTTTCTTTGAGACAGGGCTTCTCTAATACCCTCACTGTCCTAGAACTTGTTCTGTAGACCAGGCTGGCCTCGGACTCACAGAGCTCTACCTGACTCTGCCTCCTGAGTGCTGAGATTAAAGGGGTGTGCCACCATTACCCAGCAAACCTCAAGTTTTAACATCATAAAATGTGTTACATCTAGGCTATATGACAGTCTCAAACACTAGCTTTTGGGGGGTGGACACAGAGGCAGGATCTCACGGTGGACCCCTGACTGTAGCCCTAACTGTCATGGAACTCAATATGTAGACCAGGCTTGCCTCAAACTCAAAAGAAATCTGCCTGCCTCTACCTTTAACCTGCCAAATTCTTCGATCAAAGGCATGGGTCATCTGTTTCCGAGATATTTGATTGCACTGTGTGACACACTCTGAGACTGTTAAAAAAGTTAAACATTGAAGCAAGGGGTGGAGTCCACAACTAGCTGACTAGAATTAGTCTTAGAGATTTTGGAGGGCCCGGATAGAGAGGCATAGGGAGGTCCTTGGAGAGATTTGCCACCTTTTCAACCTGAGAAGTTGGAGAGAGAGGGTCAGCTAGTTGTTCCTACCCTGCTTTCTTGATCTATCAGATTTGTACCCCAATATCTGGATCCTAAGTTTTTATTAATAATAGAACAATTTAGGTAAACACTTCAGTCATCAGAGCCCACTTAAACCAAACTCTCTATGATACAGGTTTCCTGTCCAACTCCTATTGTGGAAATTACTTTAACTATGTAAAGATGTGCTACATGTGTTTATGCTGCATTTGTTTAATGATGTAAGGATGTGTTGCATTTGTTTCGCCTTGCTGCCTAAGTCACCTGATGGGTCTAATAAAAAGCTGAACGGCCAATAGCTAGGCACGAAAAGGATAGGCAGGGCTGGAAGGCAGAGAGAATAAAGAGAAGGAGGAATCTAGGCTGGGGAGGGGAAGAGGGAGAGAAGAGGAAGAGAGAAGAGAACAAGGGAGAAAGAGAGAGACATGCCCTGGAGCAAGAAGCCAGGCAGCTCGCTGCCAGAAAGACGACACCAGAAGCCGTGAAAGTTAGAATTATAGAAGGAAAGAGAAGTAAAAAGCCCCCAGGCAAAAGGTAGATAAAGAGAAACAGGTTAAATTAAAAGAGTTATCCAGAAACGAGTCTAAACTAGACCTTGCACTTATAACTAGTAAGAAATCTCTGTGTCGTGATTTGGGAGCTGGTTGGTGGCCCCCCCAAAAAAATCTGGCACAAACTCCTTCTACAGGGAACGCCAAGTCTCTTCTCCAACCAGTAGACAAGGCAGGAGAGAGTCTTGTCCCTCTTAGGACGGACTACACCCTTCAGAAGCATGGAAGAAGTTACAGAAGAGTGATCTTCACTTCTCACCTGCCCCTCAAATTTCGGAGACCACAGCTCTCAGAGGGGGTTCTCATAGGAGAGGAGGGACATGAGAAGCTACAAGATTTCCATCTGAAAGGGGCCAGTTGGCAGGAAAAGGCTGGAAACCCTCCCAACGAGGCCTACAAAAGGCAGGTTGCAGGAAACTCCAAGGACATCAAACTTGAGAGAAGTCCCACCCTATGAAAACAACCTATAAAGGCTCAGAGCTCACATGGTGTGGGGCTTTTGGAGCTTCATCTCAGGTCCACCTTCACCTCAGGGAGGCCTTTTTCCTTTCTTTTGTATTTTTTTCTTTTTTGATTCTTTGAGACAGGGTCCTAGTTGACCTAAAAGTCACTGTGTAGACCAGGCTACTCATAGAGATTCACCAGTTTCTGCCTCTTTTTTTTTTTTTTTTTTTTTTTTTGGTTTTTTGAGACAGGGTTTCTCTGTGTAGCTTTGTGCCTTTCCTGGAACTCACTTGGTAGCCCAGGCTGGCCTCGAACTCAGAGAGATCTGCCTGGCTCTGCCTCCCGAGTGCTGGGATTAAAGGCGTGTGCGCCACCACCGCCCGGCTCAGTTTCTGCCTCTTAAATTCTGGGATTGAAGAGGTGTGACAACACATCCAGCCTTCTTCCTTTTTAAATAAACTGTCTTTTTCTTCTTTCTTTCTTTTCTTTCTTTCCTTTTTTTTCCTTTCTCTCTCTCCCTCCCTCCCTCCCTCCCCCCTCTCTTTCTTTCGTACATTCAGGAACACCCAGATAAACAGATGCAGAGAACATGGTTTAAAAAGGTCCCGAGTGGGGCTGGAGAGATGGCTCAGTGGTTAAGAGCACTGATTGTTGTTCTTCCAGAGGACCCGGGTTCAATTCCCAGCATCCACATGGCGGCTCACAACTGTCTGTAACTCCAGTTCCAGGGGCCTGATACCTTCATTCCAATGCACATAAAATAAAGTTAAATAAATTGTTTAAAAAAAAAAAAAAAAAGAAAAAGAAAAAAAAGGTCCCGAGCACAAGTAGTTCTGTCCCCGTGGAGCTGGGCAGGCCACCTTCCCTGTGGGTCATCCTGGAAGCTCTCCAAAGCCTGTAGTTCAGGGATCTTTATAACCATTTCATCATGGATACATGATAAATTATTAACCCGTTTCCAGCTCCTCTTTCCAGGAGATGGGGGTGCAACTGCAAGTTTCAGGTGTCTTAGTCACACTTTGATCTTATGACTGGCTGCCATCAGGAGCCATCAAGAGCTGCTGATTAGAAGTGTCAATCAGGCCGGGCAGTGGTGGTGCACCCCTTTAATCCCAGCACTCAGGGGGCAGAGGTGGGCAAATCTCTGTGAGTTCAAGGCTAGCCTGGTCTACAGAGTGAGTTCTAGGACTAGGGCTGGAGCTGGCTCAGTGGTTAAGAGTGCTGACTATTCTTGCAGAGGACCTGGCACCTACATGGTGGCTCTCGTCCATCTGTAACGTAGCTCCGGGGAATCCAATGCCCTCTGAATATCCCGGGCACCAGGCACACACACGGCATGTAGACACACATGCAGGCAAAAATAAATAAATAAATAATAAACATAAGATGGTGTGGGAGAATTGTTAGGGAATGTTAGCATTCAGACCCACCCCTTGGGGACCCACCCAGCATCCTGGCCACATCATCTTACATTAAGTCCCCTTTAAGAGAAAACCCCTCCCCTTCTCTCTCTCTCTCCCTCTCCTACCCTCTCCATGAGGTAGTGTGTGCATCTTATATCTTCCTTTCTTCCCAGTTCTCTCTCTTCTTCTCTCAGCCCCCGCTTTCTCTCTCTCCCTCTCTCCCTTCTCCCCTTAATAAAACTTTCCACATTGTTGTTCAAATCTTAGATGGTCTTTTAATAAAAAAAAAAAAACCCGGAGTCAGATATCAGGGTGAAAGCTGAAAGATCAGAGAAGCAGAACAGCCAGCCACTAGTTCTCACCTCTACGAAATCCTCAGCCTAAAGAGAGTGAGTTCCTGTTTCCTCACTCCTTATATACCTTTCTCTGCCCAGACATCACTCTCTGGGATTAAAGGCAGGTGTGCTTCCCAGTACTGGGATAAAAGGCCTGTGCCACCACGGTCTGGCTCTGTTTCCAGTGTGGCCTTGAACTCACAGAGATCCACACGGATCTCTGCCTCTCCAAGGCAGAGATAGGATTAAGGGTGTGTGCCACCACCGCCTGAACTCTGTCTAATCTAGTGGCTGGCTCTGTCCTCCAATCGATAGGCAAATTTATTAGGGTACACAATATATCACTACACCACATGGATGCGGTGTCGCGTCTGCATAGCGTGTCTCCCTCACCCACCGTGGGGTACCTTGGCTCAAACCCACCAAGGCCGCCTCGTGATGTTTTACAACATTGGTGCTATGTGACTGGAGAGAGGCCCTCCTGGTGCATTTCTCCTGCCTGCCAGCAGTCTGAGGCATGCTAGGACCCCTGGAACCTTCAACGCTCATTTCATCGGTAAACCCCGCTTCTGGCCATTTCCCACGACTGAGGATTTGTCTTGTCTCGACCATCGTTTCTCACCTTTCGTTTCCATTCATAAGCCCCAATACTGGGTGACCACGTGTCCCACGTGTCCCTTGGGCTTCGCCCTGGCCCCCACTCTCGGTTTAAAGAATCATTGAGTGGTTTGCGTCATTTGAATTGATCCTCACAATCTCTGGAATGCCAGAGATCAAAAGCCATTGGATCTCATTTCTCTCTGCCTCAGTGGTGGGAAATAAGCCTCTGCCAGCCATCTACGACATCCGAGGTTTCTTGGGCTATGTACTGCCGCCTTGACTAAGGCCAAAACAGACAAGTCATATGCTCTGTTGCCATATTTGATGAGGGCGATCGTGTGGTCAGGCTCCATCATGACTGAGGTCAAAGATAGACAGGTCATTTTGCTTCATCGCCATCTTTGATGAGGTTGGGGCCTGTCTCTCCTAAGTCCCCACTTGAACGCGGTCTTTCACTCTCTTTGCTCCCAAACCTCTTGCAGTAACTGTTGGGTGTGGCGGCTACTTCAGCTTGCCTGCCCAGCTGGTTCTGATTCGGATTGGAAAGTCACTTCCTGTCCGTGGTCCAAGCATGGGCAGGGGCAGCATATCCTCGTGTGGGCAGGGGCCCAGAGACCTTTGCATCCCTGCCAGGCTCTCAGGCATCAGTGGCGCCGCATGCTGGCGATAAGGCTGGAAAGGACGCTGGAAAGGTGTTTTCCTGCTCACAGAGAGCCAGCTTTCAGTTCCCTGTGGGCAGGGCAGCAAGTGCTGTGCCTCGCGCTGGCCCCAGAAGACTCGCCTTCGCAGCTCTGCGGCTTCCCCCACACCGGGGTGAGGACAATAAATGCTTGGGAGGTTATGAAAAAGTTTTGCTTGCGTTGTTGGAAAGTTAGCTATTTAAAACAAACAAACAAACAAACAAACAAACAAACAAACAAACGAAAAAGTTCTGAACCTTGAGCTTTGCAGCTGAGGGTTACAAATACATGCCGGGCTAGAGCTCCAAAGAGTCCAGTTGCAGTGGTGCACGTTAACAGATTTGCCAGGTGGTGGTCACCAGAAGCACCAGCCACCGTGAACTGGAGCAGGCTAAGATCTAGAAGGCAGGCTATACATATGCTGCCCAGGGCGGGGCCAAAGAAATGAGCCAAGCCTCTAAGTGAAAGAACCGAAAAGGACCGTGAATGAATCCCAGTGGTCCTCGGACTGTTCGCATTATTGGAGCTTGCTTTTGCCTTATCTGTAAAATATGGTTATGCCATATTTTCTTCTTCTTAAAATAAAGTGGGTATTTTATTTCTTGATATTACAGGAAGACATTTGAGAGATTTTCAACCTTTTTAAAGAACAGTCTTTAAAGTATTTAAATATATAAGGGTATGGCCAACTTGCCAGCTCATTTTTTTTAAAAAGATTTATTTATTTATTATGTGTACAGTGTTCTTCCTGCATGTCTGCCTACAGGCCAGAAGAGGGCACGAGATCTCATTACAGATGGTTGTGAGCCACCATGTGGTTGCTGGGAATTGAACTCAGGACCTTTGGAAGAACAAACAGTGCTCTTAACCTCTGAGCCATCTCTCCAGCCTGCCAGCTCATTTTATAGATAAAAATCAAGGCTTGCTTTTCTTTTTTTTTTTTTTTTTTGGTTTTTCAAGACAGGGTTTCTCTGTGTAGCTTTGCGCCTTTCCTGGAACTCACTTGGTAGCCCAGGCTGGCCTCGAACTCACAGAGATCCGCCTGGCTCTGCCTCCCGAGTGCTGGAATTAAAGGCGTGCACCACCACCACCCGGCAAGGCTTACTTTTCTAAAGCTACTAGGTCTCTTGATAAGAAAATGTTGTAAGATATAAAAGTCTATACAAATTCTGAGAGCCTAAAAATGTTTTAGGATATATAAAGATTTCAGGATATAAAAGTCTATGCAAGCTTTGAGGGTCTCAGAAAATGATTCAAGATATAAATACCAGCTACAAAGATATAAATAGATGATTTAAACGCTTCAGATTACTTTCCTTTTCTATAATATTGTTATATTAAGATTTCAAAAGTTCTGATTTTAATATTAATAAAACTCTGATACTGTTTGGGTCACAAGCTCAAGATTTTAGGTTTTCTTTGGTTGTCTTCCAAATATAAACTTAATGGTGTGATTCTACTCCTGCTGTTTTACAGATACCCATTACCTGCTTTTTCTATGATTTGGATTTCAATGCTGATTGGTAATACTAATATATCTAAAACTTTTATGTCCTTTTATAAAAAAAGAATTCATATAAGCTTCAGAGGATCAAAAGAAGTCATGAAACTTGGATCCACTTCACAGAGGTCAAAAGGACTCCAGATAGTACAGCAGTACAGCTTGAGTTTTCCACATCTGTCTATTCCTGAGGATGGTATTTTTCTCTCTGGAACGCCCCCTCTTCCCAATGGGTCTAAAATTTCCAAATAAATTCATAAATTTTAACTCCTGTTTCTAGTTTGAACTTGTCTCAACAGGCTTCCATTTGACTGGCAGACAGACCAGTTACTGACTGCAACCTACTCCAAATGACCATGAGCTCTGGACTTGCTAAAGGCTGATGTGGACCAGCCTGGCCAATGTGATTGTTCTTTGTCTCCACAGCTGGGTCAGATAACCATATGCTTCTGATAAATGCCCATTGCCTAAATTCCCTCCTTACCTTTGACTATTCTTTCATCCTTGTTAGACTCTGACTATCTACTCATTGTTTCGGCTTGAAGCAGCTATAGAAGAGAGTACATCATCCTTGCCCCCAAAACAGTGAATAGTGAAATAGTGGACGTTCTGGGCCTAATCCTCCTAAGCAGTTTTCATGCACTGTGCTTCTGTCCCCAGTTTGGACTCTAACCAACTGTGGGACCTCCAAAAAGACACATGAAGTTGAGGCTACTGGTATATTGCAGGTATCCTATTCATCCTTTTTTTTTGTTGTTGTTGTTAAGTATTTTTTAAGTGTGTGTGTGTGTGTGTGTGTGTGTGTGTGTGTGTGTGTGTCTGTCTGTCTGTCTGTCTGTCTCTGTGTGTGTGTTTGTGTGTGTGTCTGTCTGTCTGTCTGTCTGTCTCTCTGTGTGTGTTTGTGTGTGTGTCTATGTGTGGGTATGCACATGACTGCAGGTGCCCCCCCCAAGGTCAAATGTGTCAGATCCCCTGGAGTTGGGAGTTATAGGAACTTTTGAACCTTCTGATGGGTGCTGGGCCTCAGACCCTACAGAAGCAGTACATGCTCCTAACTGTTGAGCCATCTCTCCAGACAAACCCCACCCCGCACCCCTGTATTCTATATGAAACATAAACCCATCTGTATGTAACTAGTTCCTAGAGCGTATGTAAGAATCTGAAGGAGGAGGCTGGGGTAATATCCCAGTGGATAAAGCGCTTGTTCTACAAGCTTGAGGACCTAAGTTCAGATCCCCACAACTTATACAAAGACAGAGGTGGTAATAGTCACTCATAAACTCATGCTCTTGTGATGAGGTGGAAGCAGAGACAGGAAAATCCCCAGCAGCTGGCCTGGCATATGAACAGTAAACAAGAGACCGTAAAGCAATGTGAAAGTAGCCCGGATACCTGACACCTGTACCACAGTGGACACATGCTCCAGGAACACACGCTGTAAAGAGCAGAATCACCTCTAGGTGGAGACATGCCTTTATCTCTTTTCTTAATCCACTGGGGTAGGTCAGGGACCTGGCTAGAGGAGCACCCCTCCCCGGGCAAGCAGATCCACCTTAAGATAATGTGGGTTTCCTTTCCAGAATTCCTGTGTCTTCTTCCCTCCCCCCAGGGTAGTCTAAGAGGTTCAGCTGTGATGCCCACCTTTGGGGCCTGACTCACAAAAGCGGGACTATTTTTTTTTTCTTCTGTCTTTTTCTTTCAGATGTTTGGCCAGAGCCCAGGTATGTTTTTAAGTTTCCAAAGGACCTGCTGGGCTTCCTCTTCTAAAGCTCCTACCCACTCTGTGGCTGCCTGCCTGAGGCCAGCTAACCGCCAAGCTGTTACCTAATCTTATCTCAAGGGAGGCTTTTGGTCCTTCTTCCCCTGCCAGCAGCAGAAATTTACAGGTGGCCTGTCCTGGGGGTCCCCCTTTAAACTCTAACAAGTTGTCCTTGAGCTTCCTTTTGATTCTGTTCTCAAATGCTTTTATTAAGGAGACTAAGAACTGTGAAGCGGGGGACCCGATTTCCAGGAATCGTATGATGGCTTTGCTGGGACTCCCCAGTATTCTCAATAGCTCTTCTTTCCTGCTTTTTAATTCTTTAGAGGGCAGGAAAAATAATCTGCTCTTGCATCCCTAGGTGGCATCAGCATGAACACAGACCACACACACACACACACACACAGAGCCAGAAATAAAAATAATAAATAAATGAACCGGAAGGATAGGGCTAGGTGTGTGGGTGCAGGCCTGCAACACCAACTCAAACTCTGTGACTGTTTCCAGCCTTGACTGCAGATCGTGCAGTCGCTACAATGTTGATGTCCAAGAAGAACCAGATTGCCGTCTGGAACTCCATTTTAAGGAGGGAGTGATGTCAACTAAGACAGGCGTCAACACGCCAGAACTGTTAGAGGCTGACTCCCCCATTTCTGCCTTCACTATTGATTTGAATATGGGTTAAATAATTTACTTCATCTGCAAAAACAAAACAAAACAAAACAAAACCAAAAACAAAACAGAGCCTCCATTCCTCTTATTATTCAACTCTCAGACCTGTTCCCAGAATCTTGATGTTGATACTTGTATTTCTTTTTTTTTTTTTCTCCCTCCTCCCTCTCCCGATACTTGTATTTCTTAAGTGTAGTAAGAATTATGTTCCTATTGTATAGACTGTTGTTTTCAAACCAAAAGACCATAAAGACCTTCTGGAAAACCAGGTCGACTTGACTTGAAAATGTGTTAAAATTTATGAACAATTGTTAACAATTGTTAACATTCTGACCCACCCCTTGAAATCCCACCCTGTGTCTCTGCTCTTCTCAATTTATTAAGAGCATGGGCTGGGGGGTGGGGATTTAGCTCAATGGTAGAGCACTTGCCTAGCAAGTACAAGGCCCTGGGTTCGGTCCTCAGCTTCTCAATTTATGAAGACCATGGGCAAAAGGTTCCAAATAAATTCATAAATTTTAACTCCAGTCTCTAGTCTACATATTTCAGTGGGTTGGCAGAAACATCGGGACAGCAGCGTGGACCACAACCTGCAGCGCTTTCCCTGCTACGGATGTCAGCAGAGACTCTTGTCTGTGTGATGTGGACCAGCCCAGCCAAACGTAATTATTCCCTGCCTCTACAGCCAGGTCAGATAACCACGTGCCTGGGTTCCCTCCTTGCTTTTAACTAGCCAGAGTCCTCCTGTGCCCTGTTTCAGCTTGAAGCAGCTATGCAGAATACATTGTCCTGTGCTCCCTGTTCCCAGGACAGACTGGAGGGGTAGGTTAGGGTGGTGCTCCAGCCTGAAAAATGATGGGTGGTGCAGGATCCCAGAGCTCCTCAGACTGCTGGTAGGCAGGAGAAAGCCGTGGGTTTGCCTGGCAACCTTGGGTGCCAATGTTATGAATTATTGTGTGTGGTGGTTGGGGAGGGGTCCCTGAGGGTATCCCACACGTGAAGAGAAACATACTGGGATGCTGGGTAGATGCACCTGCGGGCTGGCAGTCGACCCACACCATGGGGGCATGGTGGTGGGGCACCGGGTGGACATTCACAACCCAGACACTGAATCCATGGAAGATCAGGAGTTCAAGGCTACCCTGGGCTACACAAGATTGAACCGGTCTAAAAGAGAAATAGAGCCGGGTGGTGGTGGTCCACACTTTTAATCCCAGAGCCGGGGAGGTGAAGACAGGATATAAGGCAGGTGGAGACAAGATCTCTGGCCCATTCAGTCTGAGGATTGGTAGAGACAGGATTGCCCCCATTCGGTCTGAGATTTATCATAGGGAAGAAGTGGCTGACTGCTCTGCTTCTCTGGTCTTTCAGGTTCTTACCCTGATGTCTGACTCCTGAGCTTTTGTTGTTAAGACTAATTAGGATCACGCTTCATACACACACACACACACACACACACACACACATATTATACATGTGGTGATATATTGTGTATGCCAATAAAGCCTAACTGGGGATCAGAGGACAGAGCCAGCCACTATATTAAACATAGAGGTCAGGCAGTGGCAGCACATGCCTTTAATCCTATCACTTGGGAGGCAGAGATCCATTTAGATCTCTGTGAGTTCAAGGCCATACTGGGCTACATGAGAGAAACAGAGCCAGGCAGTAGAGACACAGCCTTTAATCCCAGGAAGTAATATGGCAGGACATAGAAAGGTACATAAGGTGTGAGGAAACAGGAACTCACTCTCTTGAGGCTGAGGATTTCAGAGACGTAAGCTAGTGGCTGGCTGCTCTGCTTTCTGATCTTTCAGCTTTCACCCCAATATCTGGCTCTGGGTTTGTTTTTTGTTTTTTTTTTTTTTTTAACTATAAGACCTTTTAAGATTCGTGTTACATATTTTTATATGTCTGAAGTTATGACAGTCCAAGAAAATGTGTTAAGGTATAAAATATGAAAGTTTAAGGAAGTCCTGAAGGTTTGAGTAAGTCATTTATGGGTCCAAGAAAGTAATTTAAGGTCTATGAGAAATTGTTTCAGATTTCGTCCTCCTCTCCCACTCACCCCTCTCCCTCATCCATAGTCAGATACACAACCATCCTCCAGCCCCTCAAACCCCTCCGACTCCTCCCTTAACTTGCTCCTTTCAAGGTTTTTCCCCTCATTCCCTCATGCCCTATTCCCTTACTAAGAAAGGATCTGCTTTCCAAAAGTGACATAAATTTTCTTTCTCAGACAACAGCTCCGGGACACTCCCGAATCCCTTCTCATCATCAGGGTTCATTTGCATACTCTCTCACTCTCCAAAAACCCCAAACCCCTCTTCATTACACTCAAAGACCCTTCTGCCTGCATTTCCAAACCCCGACACTCCCTATCCTTAACCAGGCTCTGCCTAGGCCTCAGACACATCCCTTCTGCACCCCACCTCCTGACCCTACGATACTCCCTGTACTTTCCTCAGTCTATTACCACCAGGGCACAAAGTTTACACTGTGTTGGACCTAAAAGATGCATTCTTTTCCACCCCCCTGTCAAAATTGAGTCAGCCCATCTTCACATTTGAGTGGACAGACGTTGAACTGGGGACAGCAGGACAGCTAACCTAGACCAGACTACTTCAAGGGTTCATAAACTCTCCCAGCATCTTCAATGAAGCACTCAGCCAGGGTTTCAGTCTCTTCCGTAGTAAGTAGACTGAAGTAACCTTGTATAGACAGAGTTTTCCTGTCCCGACCACCCACTCCCAAATAACCATTCAGAGTTTTAATATTAATTATAAATGCTTGGCCAATAGCTCAAGCTTATTACTAACTAGCTCTTACAACTTAAATTAACCCATTTCTATTCATCTATGTGCTGCCCCAAGGCTCATGGCATTTACCTCTCCAGCATGTCTTGCTTACTCTCTGTCTGGCTGGTGACTCCTCTGACTCCACCCTCCTTCCTCCCAGAGTCCCTAATTTGGTTGTCCCACCCACACTTCCCACCTGGCTACCAGTCAGCCAGTCCTTCATTAAACCAACTTGAGCAACACATAACCACAGTGTACAAAGGATCATTTCACAGCAATACTGCTTCAGGATGTGGACGATACATTATGGTCTGCTAGCTTGGGCTTGTTTCTAACTAGTTCTTATAACTTAAATTAATCCATTTCTATTAATTTACTTTCTGTCTTGGGGCTTTATTACCTTTCCTCTGTACTGTCCATGCTGCTTTCCTGCTTCCTCCATCTCTGGCTGGCCATTCCACCCTTCTTCTTCCCAGCATTCTCTGTGCCTGGAAATCCTGCCTAGCTATTGGACATTCAGCTCTTTATTAAACCAATCAGACTAACATATATTTACACAGTGTATCAAATACCTTGCAACATTTCCCCCTTTTCGTCTAAATAAAAAGGAAAGGGTTTTAACTCTAACATGGTAAAACTATATACAATAAGAACAATTACCAGGTAAGAATTACATTTACAGTGTCCAATCCATTTGCATTGGAATTTCAAAGAAAATACTCCATTATTTATCATATCTTGTAAAGTCCAAAGTTTTGTACCTAATTTACCTCTGTCATAACTAAAGAAAAGTATAACTATCTAGTCTTCAACTCCATCAAACACCTCAGAAGGATATAATATTATCTGAATAAACAAAGTGAATTGCAAGCAACTTTCAAAACTATAGAAACAACAGAGACATTTGGCTACATGGAAAGTCACCCAAGATTCCTCTGCAACATTGGGGCATCCATCTTTTGCCTACAGGCATAGATGTCTGACAGACCTTCCTATGAAGCAGGAATTTTGAAGGACTGTCCTGCCTTTTTTGGGCAAAGTTTGGCAGTCTTTTTTCTTTGTGTCCTGCTTGTCTAGTTTGTACAGTATACTGCCAGCAGCCAATGCAATAGTAGTTTCTAGCTCAAATGGTTAGCTTTGCCACAATGAAAGCAAGCTCTTTTGGATGCTCAGCATCTTCTCTAAAGTAAATTGGTGCTGCCAGGAGCAGACAAGTCTCATTGTCATGAAAGCCCTATGTTAACAAAACATCTTAGGGGCTGGAGAGATGGCTCAGCGGTTAAGAGCACTAGCTGCTCTTCCAGAGGTCCTGAGTTCAACTCCCAGCAACCACATGGTGGCTTACAACCATCTGTAATGACATCTGGTGCCCTCTTCTGGCCTGCAGTCCTACATGCTGTACACATAATAAATAAATAAAATCTTTAAAAAAAAAATCTTGGGCGGGAGAACAAGAGAATCTGTGGCTGATATGTAGAACTGAATTGTATTGCAAAATAAAAAAATAAAAATTAAAAAAATCTTAAATGCCATATTCTGTAGGTCCTTGAAGTGCCTAAAGATCATCTATCTATCTAAAATGTATCTATTTAACCTTGAAAGCATGCCTCATATGACTACAGGTTTGATTATTATAAAAAACTATTAACCTGTATGTCTTTAGTATCTTATATAGCTTTTAAAGACTAAGACTTTACATAACATTTTTAAATGAGCTGCATAGGTACAATGCCTTAAGAGTATAATAAAAATAACCTTAAATTTGTATTAATATACAAAAATCCATACCAATGTAAAATATTTAAGATTAGTAGTTGCTTTTTTTAGTTCAAAATTAAATTTAACAATCTACCCTTTTATCCTATCATTTCTATATCTCCCCCCCACCTTTCCTTTTAAGAACAAGATCATTGAATCTAATCTCCTTTGTTCAGCTTTTTTCCTGGTCATTACCAATAACAATTTGTAACCAATCCCTCTACATTATGACAAACATCTATAAACCATCGAATGACCAAAAAATATCCACCCCACCTTTTGGGAATGTGGGTGTTATGTTCTCTAGACTGCTTCCTGTTGTCTGGGGGCACTGGAATCTTTAAGGGACCCTGCAAAAATTGAGATAATGGTCAAGTCCTGGGAGAGTTAGCTGTATTATTTGTTGTCCAGTCTCTGTGCAATGGGAAAGTGCATGTCTTATCTGAAGTCCTGGTTGGAGTATTCTGTGAGGTTGGATGATCATCTGAACCAACAGCCTTGAAGCTGTTCCGGATGTAGAACTCTGAGGAAACTGTAACAGAGGCATTCTGAAAGGCTGGATCACCTGGGCACCTTTGTTTGTTTGTTTGTTTTTTTGTTTTTGTTTTTGTTTTTTTGAGACAGGGTTTTCGGGTGTAGTTTTGGTACCTGTCCTGGATCTTGCTTTGTAGATCAGGCTGGCCTTGAACTCATGGAGATCCTCCTGACACTGTATGGTGATATTTTATTTGTATTAAAATGTTACTTGTGTGTTAATAAATAAAGTTGCCCGGGGGTCAGAGCTATTAGCAAGCCATAGGAAAGCATGGCAGTGGTGGCGTATGCTTGTAATCCAGCACTTGGTAGGCAGAGCTAGGTAAGTCTCTGTGTGTTTAGGGATACAGCCAGTATTGGATACACATGCCTTTAATATCAATACCAATCATAGAAAACCTGGAGGCCTATACAGACAGACCATGACGAGTCAGTCATGTGGTTGGGTTTACAACCAATGAGAAGGCAGAACAGGAACTCTATATAAAGACTTTAACACAGGGGTAGCTCTGGTTCAGAGAGGTAGGACCACCGCAGGAGGAAGGGTAAGGTTTTAGCTCTTAGCTCTGACCTCTTGGCTTTCTTCTTTGCATTGGTTCTGTGTTTCTTACTTAATAAGAAGGTTGGTTACATCTACAGCTCTGCCTTCCAGTGCTGGGATTAAAGGCATGCGCCACCACCGCCCGGCTGGGCACCCATTTTTATTGGTGTCTGGTCCCCTTGCTCTAAAAACACACAAACTTTCAAAGGAAACATACATATCTCCATTAACACAAGTACAGAATGTACAGTGTGCACAAGTCAGTTAAAGATTATTATTTTTTTTGCTTGAGCAGCTAAAAGGCACCTGTCAACTTTATAAGCCTGTTTGAACTACATAATCAGACTGTAGTATAAATCTCTATCCATGTCATGTGAAAGGATGGCATGTAATAATAAGTCATGAGAACTTTGTAGCTTACAAGATTTATCATGACTCATCTCATGTCAGAGCTGTTCCCTGCTACAGGCCTCCAGGAAAATATTATAAGAACTCAGCTGGTTATGGCAAAGCCACTACCTGAAGGGATCAAGGAATTCCTTCAGAAGAAGCCAAATTCCTAGGAGCTTTTGGTGTTATTTAGCTTGTTATATATCAGCTGTATTCTGTTATGAAAATCATGTGTGTCTTCATAGTTTTCCCAATTGACTTCTCCCTAAGAAGGGCTAGCAGTGTGGACTGATCACTCTCTGGACATACACATTCCAGGTATTTGGAGAACAGCCTCGGGAAAGGCTTCCTTCCCCCCAGCTCATCCGTTTCTCCCCTTTCAGCACTGGAATCAGATATCTCCCTTAGCCACTTTCAAGGACTAACAGAAATAACAGCCCAGACCACCACATGCTAGTCTCCTGATTTAAGGTAAATTCCACAAGGAGACACCGCCTAGGTCAGGTGGACCTTAAGTAATAGCTTTACACAATTCAGCTCAGACCCTCATTTCTTACAGCCTTAATAACTTTATAGATGCCTAACTTCTTACCTAACCACTTCTTGGAATATAGACTGAGCACATAGAACTCCGTTTTCATGTACTAACTGGTCATTAGCACTCATTTGACCTCTTTTGTGACTCCCATTTTTGATTGTAAAAGAAAGCCTGGTGGTCACTGCCTGAAGAAAATTCTTACCTACCTTTATGACCCAGTAGAATTCAAGCCTGGTGACCTTGCTCAACCAGGGGATTGCTATTGCTTGGGTTTATAACTGGACTCCTGAGAGACTTGGAGAGAACTTAGATATGGAGAACAGAGAGGGATAAGGAGGATTTTGACCAGAGTGTACGTGTGGACGAGATGGAAGATGAGGAAGAGTCAGATGGGGAAGCACTAGCTGGGTAAGAACAAGATGAAAAGGACCTAGATGAGGCAGAACCAAGACGAGAGAATTAAGATAGAACTTAGAGGGAGCAGTAGATAAATATAGAGAGAAATAAAGCAAGAAAGGAGCTAGGCACGAGAACAGAACTGAAGCTGTGTAAATAGGATGTTATCCCAGAAGAATTAAAGTGAATGGACTATAGAGCTCGGTGTGCCGAGATTCTATTTCCCGAAAATAGTCTTCACTGTTCATAGTTCTCCCTCCTGAGCCCCTGGGATGTATAATATTAAGATTGGTCCCTCTAATATTATACAAGACCTGGCGCCCTTGGGTACCCAGTCTCAGGAAGAGTAATCTACCAATCACACTCAGAAAGCAGGGGTGTTGCTCGGCTGAGGCTGTCCAGAGATGAGGCAGTCTCTCTGGGGAGTCGTAAGCTATGATGGACCTCACCAAAGGTGCTGCAGACCAGGAGGAACCCCAGGCCTCTTTGTGGTGAATAGTTGAACACCCACTTCCCTATTAAGAATCTTTCTGCCGGGCGGTGGTGGCGCATGCCTTTAATCCCAGCACTCGGGAGGCAGAGGCAGGTGGATCTCTGTGAATTCGAGGCCAGCCTGGTCTACAAAGCAAGTTCCAGGAAAGGCACAAAGCTACACAAAGAAACCCTGTCTCGAAAAACCAAAAAAGAAAAAAAAAAAAAAAAAAAGAATCTTTCTTGCACCATGAGTCAGATGAGTCTAAAGAGAATCAGCTTTTTTTTTTTTTTTTTTTTTTTTTTTTGGTTTTTTGAGACAGGGTTTCTCTGTGTAGCTTTGCGCCTTTCCTGGGACTCACTTGGTAGTCCAGGCTGGCCTCGAACTCACAGAGATCCGCCTGGCTCTGCCTCCCGAGTGCTGGGATTAAAGGCGTGCGCCACCACCGCCCGGCGAGAATCAGCTTTTGATAGAAGTTACAGGACACACGCTTAAGACAAAAGGCATTTCAGTCAGCTCCAGTCTGTTTACAGGCTTAGATAAGGAAGCAACAGACTATCTTAATCCCATAAGGCCTCCTAGAAAACATAAGGAAAGATTTAGGGGACCCCTAAAAGCCGCCGACCTTATGGAATGGATTTACTGGCGGACTATGATAAGCGGCAGAGATTCTAAACCCTCCCTTTTAGGGAGAAACCTGCCATTACTTCATTCAGGGTCTTACAAGGAGGTAACACAATATTGTCACACTACCAGACCTCCTGAGAGCGTAAACTGGAGCTAATGAAGTTCCCTATGTTCTCCATAGTAGCAGCAGCGTCCTGCTACAAACCGCCATTTTTGCTAAAACTGCTGGAATCTAAGGGCTAACTTGACTTCGAAACTGCCCTGCAGCTAACTAGGAGCTCTGCAGTAGCAAAACCACGTGGATGTTTTTACACCCGACGTGAAGGCAGTCTACTGAACCCCCAAGCACACGGTACCAGACTTTGACAACTGTCAACATTTTAATGATTTCTTTTATCAACTCACCCTCCTGTTGTCTGTCCCACCCGCATCCCGCCTTTTTGTTGAGTTGTTTAAAATCAGACCTCCCAACATTAATATCATCTTAACAATAAACACTTCATCCAACAGACTCATAAACAAAATTAGCAGTCACGCCTCAGTGTTATTTAATACACTACGCTGTTTTAGTCAGGGTTCTCTAGACAAACAGAACCAATGAGATACATATGAATATATACACATACACATCATATTTGATTTTATTTTGTTTGGTTTTTGGTTTTTGGAGACAGGGTTTCTTTGTGTAGTCTTGGCTGTCCTGGAACTCAGTCTGTAGACCAAACTGGCCTCGAACTCACAGAGATCTGCCTGTGGCGTGTGTCACTGTGCCAGGCTTTTTAAATCATTTATTTATTTATTTGTTTGCTTGTTTATTTTTTCCAGACGGTCTCACTCTTGTTAGAATTTATTAAGCCAGATGATGGTGGTGCACGCCTTTAATCCCAGCACTCAGAAGGCAGAGGCAGGCAGATCTCTGTGAGTTCAAGGCCAGTCTGGTCTACAGAGCAAGTTCCAGGACAGCTAGAGCTGTTACACAGAGAAACCCTGTCTTAAAAAATAAAATTAAATTAAAAAATTATTAAGTAAGCTTTAAAACAGTAATGACATCCACATCATACCTGAGATGCTGGAATCGCAGTAGGTACTTGGACTTAGAGGCTGGAGGTCCCACACCAACTAAGGTAGTCAGGGGAATATTCTCTGTGAGGGTCCCTGCTCAGGTAATCCTAATTTATGACAAGCTGGCATTAAAACTAACTGTACTAGACCCAATCCATGTCCCAAGCCCCCGGGTTTCTTTGCTCAGTTCAGAAGTCAGATAAGGCCCCCACACAGCACTTAGTTTGTTGAGTCTCCCCCTCCTCCAGACTCTACGTGGTCTTGACCATCTGGTACTTGCTATATAGTCCAGGCTGGCCTTGAACTTCCAGAGATTCTTCTTCCTCTGTCTTCTGAGTGCTGGGATTAAAGGTTTGAACCACTGAGCCCAGCTTTCTTTTATTTTTAATTTTGTGTGTCTGTCTCTGTGTGGGTCTGTGCATGTGAGTACAGACGCTCACGGAAGCCAGAAGGACTCAGAACCCCTAGAGTTACTACGGTTGTGAGCTGGCAATGACTGCTGGGAATCACTCAGTCCTCCCCAAGAGCGGCACTCAGCCCTTAACTACTGAGCCATCCTCACAACCCTGGATTTGTGGAGTCACACCATTTTTACACGTGTTGTATGTGAACATGTGGGGCTCCTGCGTGTGTGCGGGTGCTTATGAGGACAGGATAATCTCCATTGTCATCCTCAGGAAAAGGGTTTTTCCTTGGCCTGGAGCTTGTTAGGCTAGACTGGCCGGCCAGCAAGCCCTCGGGATGCTCCCGTCTCTGCCTCCCCAGCACAGGGATTACAAGTGTTCGCCACATTGTCTGTATAGTTATTTTAAGGATCAACCTCAAGTCCTTAAATCTTGACACAGGTTTTGCTGCACATTTGTCTGTGTGAGGGTGTCAGATCTCCTGGAATTGGAGTTACAGACAGTTGTGAACTGCTATGTGGGTGCGGGGAATTGAACCTGGGTCCTCTGGAAGAGCAGCCCGTGCTCTTTAACCACTGAGCCATCTCCTTCCTGTTTTCATTCTGCAGTCACTCACTCATCACATCATGCATTCTGGGCCATCACGTCTCCAGGTTTTCACCTAGTTCTCCCTTTCCTTGTACTTCTGGTCAACTAGTAGCTAGTGCTGAGGCCTCATGGGAATCCAGACTTCTCTGAGGTTGCCTTCAAGAGCACACTGGCTTTGTCATCCTACTTTTGCCAGTGCCAAACCTGCTGGGTTTGTAGCTATTGACATGTTCCAGATCGCCCTTTCCCTGTGGTAGTGGGAGCTGGACCCAGGGCCTCACACACAGTAGGCCAGAGCTCGACCACTGGACCACATCCCCAGACCTTGGCTTACTTTTCTTTCTTTTCCTTCAAACTATTTTTTTTTTTTTTTCATTTTTTGAGACAGGGTTTCTCCATGTAACAGCCTTGGCTGACTTGGAACTTGCCCTGTAGACCCGGCCGGCCTCAAACTTACAGAGATCCAGCTGAGTGGCGGGATTAAAAGCATGTGCCTCGCCGGGCAGTGGTGGCGCACGCCTTTAATCCCAGCACTCGGGAGGCAGAGCCAGGCGGATCTTTGTGAGTTCGAGGCCAGCCTGGACTACCAAGTGAGTTCCAGGAAAGGCGCAAAGCTACACAGAGAAACCCTGCCTCGAAAAACCAAAAAAAAAAAAAAAAAAAAAAAAAGGCATGTGCCTCAATGCCTGGCCAAATTCATTCATTTTTTTTTCTAATTACATTTTAAAAATCTATGTGTGTGTATATGGGTGTGTGTACAGGCACACTGGTACCACAGCATGGGTGTGGAAGTCAGAGGACAACTTTTAGGAATCACTTCTCCCCTTTTACCACGTGGGTCCTCCGGGATGAAACTCAGGCTTGGGAGTAGACACCTTCACACACTGAACCATCTCACCAGCCCAACCTTTTCATTTGGAGAGAGATTTGCTAAGTTGACCAGGCTGGCCTCTCTCTGCAGTCTTGGTGGGCCTTGGACATGAGATATTCCTGTTCTAGCTCTCTAAGTAGCTGAGATATAACAGTCCTGCTCTAAAAGATATGCCTTCCTGTGTTTTCTAAAGTAACCGAATTATAGAAGAAACGAAGCCTCTTTAAGGGTGCCAGCAAAGCTAACAACCATCTGTAACTCCAGTTCCAGGAGATCCGATGCCCTTTTTTGGCTGGCACCAGGCACCCCCATGGCGCACAGACTTACATACAGACAAAACACCCACATACATAAATGAAAGTTAAAGAAAATGGGGGTGGTGGTGCAGAGGGCAGAAGCTGACTTGAGCACAGACAACCTTCTAAGACCACTCCAACAGATTCCTGACTTGGAGACTTGAGGGGTACAGTGGATGCATTTTAGGGAGTCCCCGACAAAAACTGAGCTGAGCTCTCAGTGGGAATGAGTCCACGGTGGGTTTGCCAGGTAGGGCCGGGAGAAAGCGGGGGTGGGGAGGTGGGGTGGGCGGGTGTTTGTCGTTCTGTGCTGCTGTTGGTCCGCCCCTGTCTTTCCTCTCTTCACGGCCTATTTCTGGCAGGATATACAGGAAGTTCAGGGGCCCGGTTCCAGAGTGGAACGTGCACTTCGTGTGCGGCACAAACATCCTCCCAAATCTGCAGAAGCACATTTCGAACACACCTGGCCTCCGCGGAGGGAGGAGCGGCTGGGGTGCGTGCAGCGACCCGAGCAAGCCTCACAGTTCGGACCTTATCACCCGGCACCCTTCCCCGGGCTGGTTATCTCAGTCCACAGGGGACCAAGCTGACGCCGAATTCCCCGCCTCGCCCAGGCCGCCGCGGCTCTCTAGCGCCCCTCTCAGGCCGCCTCAGGCCTTGAGCTGGGTGTGCCGAGCAAAGCCTCCTGAGGCGGAGGACCCTGCTGCCCTTGGCTGCTGGAGGTGTGGGGTGCACTTGAGTGTGTGCACGTGTGCGAGTTTCGATGTGCCGGTGTGAGCTGTGTGTGGAAAGCAGAGAGAGGGGTGGGGTGGGAAGGGGGGAGTGCCCTGGTTCTCAGAAGCTGTGAGCTGCACCCAGAACTGGGGCCCTGAACCTGTGACCTAGAGGTATCAATGATTCACACATGTAGCACCCTTAGAGAGAACGGAGAAGCGATGAGGAGATGCTTGCATCTGGGTGAGGAGAGCCTGAGAAAAGCAGTGGAATTTCCTGACAGGAGGGATAGGCACTCGGAATTATAGTTAAACTCGATTAAAGAAAATAATATTGACAAAACATTGACAGGCCCAGTGTGTCCGCCTGACTCTGCAAGCCCGAGGCTCCAGTCTGCAGTCCTTGATGTCTGCCATGTCCTTTCTGGTGACGAGTTATCAACGCTATTTGTTCCGTATTCTAAACGCTGACATCCAGGACCCTGGTGCTCACCTGCCCAACACCACCTAACTCTCATTTTCAACTCCAGAGTCTGAGGCTCTCCTCCTCCCTCCACGGAAACGTCCCCAGAGGCAAGGAATACAATCCAGTGGGGTCAGGTCAGGCTCAAGCGCAACTTTCTCTCCAGATAGTTATCAGCCTGGGACAGAGTTCCTCCAGGAAGTGGAGTATTCCCTCAGACTAGAGAGTCTGAGTTTAACAGGATTATCTGTGGAGGTTTGGGCAGCAGGGCCAGTAAACTGCAGCACACCAGCCGAGATCAGCCTTTGTGACTCATGACCCCAAAAGGCTGAGGATGGAGGTGGTTCCTAGAATCTGGACAGAGAGGCTCCTCTGTTAGGAGCCTGTGCTCAGCCTCTGTCTCCTCAACTAGTCTTCCATGGTGCTAGTCTCCCCTGACCAAACTCCAGAAGCCATGGGACAAAGTCTTTGGCCTTTGGCCCCAAAGCAGAGCAGAAGGGAGCAGAGTCTGGTCTGGAGTGGACCTGGATGCACAGCTCACCTCTTCAGCTCCTTGGGTCCCTCCTGTCTTGACAGGAAAGCAAGGGTATGTCAGTGCTCAGTGCTCAGCCCTGGACTTCCGTGATTAACCGACACCTCAAATACAGCCTGGCCAAAACAGAAGCCTGGGTCCCACATTGTTTGTTTGCTTGCCTGGTTTTCAAGACAGGGTTTCTGTGTAGCCCTGGCTGTCCTAGAACTCATTCTGTAGACCGAGTTGGCCTTGAACTCAGAGCTCCATCTGCCTCAGCCTCCCAAGTGCTGGGATTAAAGCCGCCGCCGCCGCCGCCACCACCACCCGGCTGGGGTCCCCCATTTAAAACCTTTTATTCTATCTTATCCTCTCTTATCTCAGTGGGCAACAGACACTACTCTCCTCTCACCTGCTTGGGCGTTCTGTTAGAGGCCCCTTGAAATATCCTTCGCACCCTTTCACTCCTCAGCTCCTCCTTAATCCTTTGGCTCTAGAAAAGGCCCTCCTAGACGCAGATGGCCTTTGTGACTAGTGCAGGAGGTCAGAGTCCACGGAAGACCCCACCCAGCCCGAAGCCTTGTGCCTCACCTCCCCAGGAAAGCCCTTTGCTCCCCTATCCCAGGAAGGTAGGGTGTTACAGAATTATCTCTCACATCTTCAAGGCCAGCCTCAAAGAAAGATGGCTTCCTCCTGCCTATATTGCCTCAGTACTGGTTCTGGAAGGGCAGATAGACAGGACATGTGACTCCAGCAAAAAGTTAGACTTCTCCACGTTACACTCCTGGAATGAAATCCTCTCTTTCCTACATATTCCACTCTGTCTGCCTTTCTCCAAAACACATCTCACAGACAACTCCCCCTCCACAGTGCCAGCCAGGCTAGCCTATCACCTCGAACCCAGATCTACTCCCAAGGCCCACCAGTGTCTCCTGCTCCATTACTGACTCCATCCATCAGCTAGAGCTACCTAGAACCTTATTTGGATTCTATTATGTCCCTGCCATCAATACTCGGCCCCGCTCAGGTGCCCAGTTTTACTATGGCCATGTTCTCCCATCCAGCCTCTTTTACACAGCAAGCTTTTTTCTTCTCAGAGTTATGACATCTATTTCACCTACAGAAAACTGTTCCCTCTGTCCCTGCTGGTTCCTTCTCCTCCTTAGCACTTTAGCTGAAACAGAATCACATCAAAGAAACCCTCATCTTATTTAAGAGGCATCTAAGATACATCACTGCTCCCCCTGGCCTCTCTGTCCCAGTATTGGGGTCCATCCCTGACAGCCCTTACCCAGTTTATGGCACTCATTTACTTCCTTGCTATCAGCCTGTCTCCCCACTATACTATAATCCACAGATGGGAAAGGTTCCGTCTGCCTGACTCCCACAGAGAAGATGGGCAATAAATACTAGATGGCAGTGAGTAGGCAAACACTGACCAATGTCACAGTGGTAATGCCACCAAAGACTTTCCAGACACTACCACTGTCTTATCAAGGCCAAACCTGCAAAGTCACCCAAGAATGGGGTCAGGGGAACCCCCAGAATGGGGCCAGCTGGGATTCCAAAGACAGCAGTAAGTACCAGGTGGTCCGAGGAGGGTTATAGGGAATTTTACCAGCAGGACTGCAGCTTATCCTCATGGTGGTCAGGAATGCAAGTCATTCTCCCTAGTGCCGTGATAAACAGTGAGTTGGGTGAAGCATCTGTGTGATGGCTGAAGAAGTTTGGCCAAGTGTTTATCAATGTGGTTGATCAATGACAACCTAGACAAGTTTATTAATTAGTGCCTAGAAATGTTCATGGTGCCATCTTTGGATTCACAGAAAAACAAATGGGAGAAACTGAGGTAGCCTTTAGCTTTCACACTGTGAAAGGGTTCTCCTTCCCTCTTTCCCACACTCTAGCCCCCAGCCTTCAAGCCCTTGTGTGGAGAATATACCCAAGACTCTCTTCAGGAAAATACAAAGAGAAAGGGATTGTGTCATTGGCAATCAATCCGTCTCTCTACTGGAGCTGAAGACCAGACAGTGTGAAGGAACTAAAAACTGATCAGGAAAACTGGATGGCTTAGGGAAGGGGAGAGGTGGGACAGAAACTGGGAGTCCTGGGGAAGGGACTGTGTGGGGATGGGGCTGCCTCCTGGGTGTGCCCCTTTTCTATTCTCTGGCTCCCTCAGATAAGAACAGCAGTTAAGACATTCCCTCCTCCCAGCCTGTGCTGCCTGCAGCCCCAGCTCCACACTTTGGAAGCATGTCTGTCCAAGAGAACATTCCACCCCAGCAGCTCTCACCACGGATCTCTCGGTCCCAAAAGGACTTAGCAAAGTCTGCCCTAAGTGGGGCTCCAGGAGGTAAGAAGAGGAAGAGACGCCACCGAACAGAGGGGGAATTAGGATAGAGTCAGAGCTGGGGGTGGAGGCCTTGGGGGAAGGACGTCCATTACGATATCACCTGTGTTAAATACGGACCTGATCTGAGCCTTTGATCCAGGCTCTGCAGACGGGCCAAAGGAGATTCAGCAGCATGGATGCCACGGGGCACTCCCGTGGTTCCTGGACTCTGGCCCTTGGTGTACAAGGCTTCCATTGGCAAGAGAGATGCTGCTGGTTATATTTTAACCAGTCCTCGGGGCTGAGCTCATCTGAGCTAGCCTCACCCCACTGGCAGCACACAGCATAAAGCAGACCCACAGACACACAGGTGGGAAACAGCATGGAGGGTACTTCTGGGCAGGATGCTCTCCTGAGTTGGGCTGGGTCAAGCTATAGGATCCCTGGGGCCTGGAGCAGGGATCCCTGGGTAGAGGGAGGGAGCTTGGAGGGGAGCCGGGAAGCCAGCGAATGGCCTGGAGCTGGAAGGAAGTAAACAGGGGTCTTAGGAAAAGGAACTGGGTGATTCCAGAGCTCAATAATGAAATGTAGATTTGAGGGAGCCATCTGGCAGGTTGAGGCTGAGTGGTCTGAAAGGAGGCTGGGGTGGGGAAGGGTCTTTCTAGAAGGGATATTAAGAACTTGAGCTTGGGGTTAGCTAGACCCAGATTTGAATCATCTTACTTGGAAGATGCATTTTTCTTGGACAATGTATTTTATCGTTTTGAAGTCTTTTTCCTTATTTGTAAAATTGGGATAGAGTGCGCCTAACAGCCTGCTCTATAGGACCCCGAGACCAAATGAAGTAACATGTGTATGATACTCCGATTGAAGGAAGGCCTCCCACACACTGGAGAGCTGAATGGATACAGTGTGCATGGACGGGAGACACATGGAGGGCAAGCAGGTGTCTGTGCACGACCCTGAGTGCCCTTCTCCTGCAGGGCCAGCGGGATACCTTCGGCGGGCTAGCGTGGCCCAGCTGACCCAGGAGCTGGGCACCGCCTTCTTCCAGCAGCAGCAGCTGCCCGCAGCTATGGCAGACACCTTCCTGGAACACCTCTGTCTCCTGGACATCGACTCGGAGCCTGTGGCTGCTCGGAGCACCAGCATCATTGCTACCATTGGTAAGTTCGCGTGGCTCCAAGTTCCTCCTTCTTTTTGCAGCCTTCGATATGGTCATTCACTCAACAAATACTTGTGAGGGGTTTTTTTGCGGGGGAGGGGAGTTGTTTGATGTTTTTTTGAGACAAGGTCTTTCTGTTCTGTAGTTCTGACTGTTGGGCAGGCTGGCCTTAAACTCAGAGATCCCCCTGCCTCTGCCTCCTGAGTGCTGGGCTGCGATTAAAGGCGTGCGCCACCACCGCACCTGTTTGAGGCTGCATTTTTGAGAGGGTCTCAGGTAGCCTTGGGTGGTTTTAGGCTTGTTAGATAGCCCATATTATATAGTCTTAGCCTTGAATTTCTAGTTTTCTTGTAAGGCTACTGCAGTGACATCACAGGTATGTGAAACCACACCCAGCTTAACAAACACTTGTTGAGTACCTGGAAGACAAGGTTTGGGATTGGGAGTAGACCAGTAAATAAATGGTCTAGCAGGTGGGACAACAAATACTAAGCAATGACTTATTAAAATGTAACTAATTCAAAGTCACACTGGAGAAACTGAGCTCTGAGGACTGTTGTGAATTTGAGACCAACCTGGGCTAAATAGAGACCCTATTTCAAAAATCAATAAGAAAGAAAAAGGAAAGAAAGTGTCATCTGCACACAGATTGCCTCCCAAGTACAAGGACAGCTGGGGTCACAGAGTCAAGGTACCCATGGTAAGACCTGAGGTCTAGGCAGACACACACATACATCACACGTGCACATACACAGCCAATACACACACATACATACAAATACCATATATACACACACAAACACACTACATATATACACACCACACACACCACTCGAGCATCACACACATATCATGCACACATATCACACACACACACACACACAGAGCTCATACACCATATACTCACACATACACACACAGCTCTCACATTGCACACACAACTCACACATCGTACACACACACACACACACTCATCACTCACATCCTCCCTCTCTTTCTATTACACACACACACACACACTGCTCATACATCATATACTCACACATACACACACAGCTCTCACATTGCACACACAACTCACACATTGTACACATACACACACACATCACTCACATCCTCCCTCTCTTTCTATTACACACACACACACACACACACACACTGCTCATACATCATATACTCACAGATACACACACAGCTCTCACATTGCACACACAACTCACACATCGTACACACACACACACACATCACTCACATCTTCCCTCTCTTTCTATTACACACACACACACACACACACACACACACACACACACTGCATGATGGAGAGCCAGCCTCCTGGTGTACTCTTTTTTTTTTTCTTTTTTTAAATTTATTTATTTATTATATATATAGTATTCTGTCTGCATATATACCTGCAGGATAGAAGAGGGTGCCAGATCTTATTACAGATGTTTGTGAGCCACCATGCGGTTGCTGGGATTGAACTCAGCACCTCTGGAAGAACAGTCATTGTTCTTAACCACTGAGCCATCTCTCCAGCCCCGTCCTGGTGTACTCTTAACAGTGTCACTTGAGAGGTGGAGGCAAGAGGATCAAGTATTCAGGCCCTAGGGCTTGGTGAGATGGCTCAGCAGGTAAAGACTCTTGCCACGGAGCCTGATGACCTGAGTTCGATCCCTGGAACCCACATGGTGGATTCTGACCACACACACTAAAATGAAGCAAACAGAAAAGAACTCAAGCCAGCCTAGGCTGCATGAGACCCTGTCTCAAGGAAAAGAGGGTGGGATGTGTAGTTCAGCAAGTAGAGTGCGTGCCTAGTGAGCATGAAGCCCTGAGTTCTGTCCCTGGCGGTGTGTAAATGGGGCTTGGTAGACCACATCCTTAGTGCCAGCACAGGGGAGGTGAGAACTGGAGGGTCAGAAGTCCAAGGTTATCCTCGGTAGCATAGCAAATTCAAGGCTAGCCTGAGTTACAGAAGATCCTGTCTCAGAAGGAAGGACTGTGAAGGATGGAAGAAAAGAAGGCAGACAGAAAAACAAAGGAGGGGGCAGCCCAGTGGTAGAGCACTCGCCCAGCATGGAGGAGGCCCTGGGGTCCATCTTCAGTGCCTCGAGAAAGGAGGCGGGGTGGGAATCCCAGCACTCTGTGAGTTCGAGGCCAGCCTGGTCTACAGAGTGAGTTCCAGGACAGGCTCCAAAGCTACACAGAGAAATCCTGTCTCGGGGGGAAAAAAAAAAAAAAAGCAAAAAACCAAACCAAACAAAAAAGATAAAAAATAAAAAAAGAAAGGAGGTGGGGAAGGGAGGGGAAGGAGGAATATGTATCAAACGCTGCTGCTGGTTTAGGATGAGGAGGATGGAGAACGGGACAGAACGCAGCTCTGCTTGGCCTGCCTCGTGTTCCGACCCTTCACCCCTAGAGTAACCTCCACAGTGAGGCACTTAGTGTCAAGCCGCTTGCTAGCAAAGCTACCTAAGGCCTGGCTGAGGTTAAACATCCCCACAAGCTGCCTTCCCAAGGGGGTGCGTGCTGGTTAGAGCGGAACTTCCATGAAGGACTCCTGGGATGGGGCAGTCTCTCAGAGGGTGCTAATGGGTTTGGGGGTGAATCAGGTTTGGGAGGAACTTCATAGCGGAATCTCTGGTTCCAGGGCCAGCATCTCGCTCTGTGGAACGCCTCAAGGAGATGATCAAGGCCGGGATGAACATTGCTCGCCTCAACTTCTCCCACGGCTCTCATGAGGTGTGGGAAGGTCCTGGAGGGTGGAGCTGGAGGATGCCCCAGGTCCTGCCCACTTGTCCTTGAAATTTTTGCTCTCACGGCCAGTACCACGCGGAGTCCATCGCCAACATCCGAGAGGCAGCGGAGAGCTTTGCAACCTCTCCGCTCAGCTACAGGCCTGTGGCCATCGCCCTGGACACCAAGGGACCTGAGATACGCACCGGGATCCTGCAGGGGGTGAGAAGCCTATGGGTCGGCCTGGGGCCAGAGGAGTGTTAGAGCCCTGGGGGCGGGAGAGAGGGTCAGCGCTGGTCCTACCCTCCTGCGTTGGAAACTCACGTCTCTCTGGCCTCGCCCCCAGGGCCCAGAGTCGGAGGTGGAGATTGTGAAGGGCTCACAGGTGCTGGTGACTGTGGACCCGGAGTTCCAGACACGGGGCGACGCACACACAGTGTGGGTGGACTACCCCAATATCACTCGGGTCGTTGCAGTGGGGGGCCGCATCTACATTGACGACGGCCTCATCTCGTTAGTGGTGCGGAAAATCGGTGCGAAGTGCCTCCTGCTCAGATGGTGCCCTAAGACGGGGCACCTTCTCTTCTCTTTGCTCTGCTCTAGGTCACCCATACTTTCCCCTGGCTGTGCCTACTTCACCACCTGTCCTGGTGGTCCCCTGCCCTCAACACGGTTTGGGGCTGGGCATTTGATATCTCTTCTTGGTGTGTGTGGAGGGGGTGAAGGGCTCAGAAGTCCCTGATTCCTCGAGGCTTTCAAGCTTAGTTTCCTCTACCATGCCTACAGAGCGGTGTCAGCCGCTGACAGCCGCTGACTCTCTCAATACCCGCAGGCCCAGAGGGGCTGGTGACCGAAGTGGAACACGGTGGTGTCCTGGGCAGCAGGAAGGGTGTGAACCTGCCAAATGCTGAGGTGGACCTTCCTGGGCTGTCTGAGCAAGATCTCTTGGACCTGCGCTTCGGGGTGGAGCATAATGTGGACATCATCTTCGCCTCCTTTGTACGGAAAGCCAGTGATGTGGCTGCAGTCCGGGCTGCCCTGGGGCCCGAAGGACGGGGCATCAAAATTATCAGCAAAATCGAGAACCATGAAGGCGTGAAGAAGTGAGGCTTGGGTTTTGCTCCCATCCGCCCTCTGTTTCCCATTATTATCCCTCTCCTGCACACCACTTCCCAGCATCTCCTGGCTCTGCCATAGTCTGGATTCCTTCAACCTCCCAGGTTTGATGAAATCCTAGAGGTGAGCGATGGCATCATGGTGGCACGGGGTGACCTGGGCATTGAGATCCCAGCCGAGAAGGTTTTCTTGGCTCAGAAGATGATGATCGGACGCTGTAACCTGGCTGGCAAGCCAGTTGTTTGTGCCACACAGGTATGGAGTGAACCCTGGGCTGCACTTTCAAGATGCTGAGCAACCTCAGTCTACACTTTGCTGTCTAGTGTCTGGTCACAAAGGACAACGTTAGGTAGAGATGACATGAACTTTCCAGGGTCTTGCTGTGATCCTGGCATCCTAAGAGTGCAGCTTTCATAGAAATGACAATGGGCAGGGTCCCCAATCAGAAGGTGACTTCTACAGCTTTGACATCCATGGTGTCACCCAGATGCTGGAGAGCATGATCACTAAGGCTCGACCAACTCGGGCGGAGACAAGCGATGTGGCCAATGCTGTGCTGGATGGGGCTGACTGTATCATGTTGTCTGGAGAGACCGCCAAGGGCAGCTTCCCTGTGGAGGCTGTAAAGATGCAACATGCGGTAGGAACTCAGTCCTGAAAGTGGATGGACCAGGGACTCAGACCCCTCTGGGACCCCACTGACTCTTCTCAACTTGATTTACTGGTGCCTGCAGATCGCCCGAGAGGCAGAGGCTGCTGTGTACCACCGCCAGTTGTTCGAGGAGCTACGCCGGGCAGCGCCACTGAGCCGTGACCCCACTGAGGTCACCGCTATTGGAGCCGTGGAGGCCGCCTTCAAGTGCTGTGCAGCGGCCATCATTGTGCTGACCACGACTGGCCGGTGAGAGACACACTGGAGACGGGGATCTGGGGAGGGAGCAGCTGACACGATGCGTAATGAAAAGTGTCGCTTTAGGGAAAGAAAAGAGATAGCCACCGATGCTAGAGACCAGGAAAGACAGCTCTTGGGTACCCTAGGACCTCTGCCAGTGAGCTCCAGGGGTTCAGCAGGTGATAATCTAAGCACCTTGGTTCCAGGGCATTTGGGCTCCAGGGGCTGAGAGCGTTTCACAGTGCCAAGGTGTTGCTGAAGAGCCCAGTAAGCCTGCCCTCTGAGGATTTTCTCTCAAACTTAGCAGTGAGCCCCTAAGTAACTCACTCAGCCCCACAAGCTGCCTGTCTCCCTGGGTCTATGTGAGTCTGTCATTTGCTCCCCCATGGGGCTGTGAGGATTAACAAGCAACACTAAGTGTCATATGGAGGGTGGATATGATATAAATATACATCTTCTAGACAGTTTTACCCTCTTTTGTTGTTTGCTTGATAGGATTTTCCTGAAATAGGGTCCCATTAGTCCTGGCTAGTCTGAAATTTACCTAAACAGCCCTGAACTTATCCTTCCATCTTCCAAATGCTGGGATTATAGGCACGTGTCACCATGAATTGCTGGCTGGTTTTACATTTCTATTTTTTTTTTATTGTTTTTAATTATATGTATGTATGTGGGGAGGGGGGATGCACATTTGTGTACAGTACCCGAGGCCAGAAGAGGGTGTTGAATCCTCTGAAGCTAGAGTTACAGGCAGTTGTAAGCTATTTGATGTGGGTGCTTGGAACCTACTCAGGTCCTCTGCGAGAGCTATAAGCGCTCTTAAGGACTGAGCCATCTCTCTAGACTGGGTTTTATATTGTTTATTACTATTTTTTAACTATGGATGGACATTTTGCCTACATGCATGTCTGCATCATTTGCGTGTGCGGCACCAGTGGAGGCCAGAAGAGGGTGTCAGAGGCCCTGGAAATGGTCTTCCAAACAATTGTGAGCCACCATATGGGTGTTGAAAACTGAACACAGGTCCTCTTCAAGAGCAGCAAGTGCTCTTAATGACTGAGCCACCTCTTCCAGCCTTGATAGGTACTTAGTACTTAGTGGGAATGCCAAAGGCTAGAGAAGTGTGACTTACCTAGGGCAACATGGTTTCTTAGTGACATCTGGAGCCATAACTTAAACTCTAGTTTCTTGAAGTCAACACTGATGTTCTAACCGTCTCCCTCTCATCCAGCTCAGCTCAGCTTCTGTCTCGGTACCGACCTCGGGCAGCTGTCATTGCTGTGACTCGTTCCGCCCAGGCTGCCCGACAGGTCCACCTGTCCCGAGGAGTCTTCCCCTTGCTCTACCGTGAGCCTCCAGAGGCCGTCTGGGCAGATGATGTAGACCGAAGGGTCCAATTTGGCATCGAAAGTGGTAAGCCTTTGAGACCTTACCCTTCTGCTCCCCAGCCTGGCTTCTCACCCTGACCCAAAGGCTGTGCTTGTCCTCACTGGTCCAAGAGTTTCCCTAGGAACCACTAAGATGGACAAATGTCTTGGACGCTAAGCAGGGAGCTTAAGCTGAGGGGGAGGGAGGGAGAGCAGAAGTCTCCCTAAGAAGTCTGCTGCTGTCTGCCACACCTAGTAGGACACAGGAGCAAGGAGGTGGGGGCAGAAAGCCAGAGGAGCTGGGACTAAATTTTAATGTATAGTCATCACGACCACACCTGCCCTTGTCCCATTAGTGCAACCACATGGGTGCAAAGGCTTAGAAACCGTACTCTGCATCCATCCACACACACACCCCTCATTCCTTCCCTCTTACAGGGTAGCTTTGAGGTGGTGGATGGTGATGGTGACCTGGGTTTTTCATTGACTGTCACTTTTCACCCCCCAGGAAAGCTCCGGGGCTTCCTCCGTGTTGGTGATCTGGTGATTGTGGTGACAGGCTGGCGACCTGGCTCTGGCTATACCAACATCATGCGGGTGCTGAGCATACCCTGAAATGCCTCTCCCCCTTCTGACCTAGTTGCACCCCATTTCTTCCAACCTGCACCCCTCCCACAGTCCCACATCTGCCATCTAGCCCCATCCCTGTGCTTCACACAGGCCCTGAATGTCTGTCCAGTTATGCACTGGCCACCCAGCAGCATCAATCCCTATCTCAATCCGCTCAGTGGATTCTAAGATGCCCTGAGCCTTTAATCCCAGCCCAGCTGGTTAATTCTATTCCTCTAGGCTCCCTATCATTAGATGGGGGGAGTAGAAACAGGGTGATCTTGTCCAATTTCCATAGAACCACTATTTTAAAAACACTTCTGTCCTCTGATGTGACCCTCTTGACCATTTCCTGAGCAAAATGTCATCTTCTGATGGCCTTAAGTCAGGGCAGAATATTCATGGAGCCATGGAGCACAGAGCTAGAGTTCAGGGGAGGTTGGGGTAGATGGGTACTGGGGAAAACTGAGCCAGGCTGCCTCTTTTTTTTTGACAAGGTCTCAATGCATCTCAGCCTAGCCTGGCCTCAAATTCCTAGAAATCCTCCTGCCTGACCCTCCCAAGGGTAGGGATTACAGGCATAAGCCACCACACTGGACTTCAGGCAGCCTTATTTTCTTACTGACTCTTCAACCTCGGAGCTGAATTTACAAGCCACTAATCTGGCTGTTCTCATGGCCACTGCTCAGCTAGGCCAGATGATCCAGAAATTTGTTCACAGCCACTTTTTTTTTTCCCTACACATGGTGCAATTACAAAAATAACTTCCACAAGCCAAGAATCCCAGAATCTGCCCACCCAGAAGAAATGGAAATGTGTGGTCCTGGCCCCAGGCTTCAATGCTACAGTGTAGAAAAGGGGACCGAGTGGGTGGGCAGAGCGTTACTCTTGTCCCTGAGAAAGCAGGGTGTTGCTGGTCCGCCCTTCCTAGGCTCGAGGACCCCAGGCCCGCCTCTTCTGCACCCACAGCAAGACCCGATGAGGGAGAATAGTAAGTGCAGTCCTCCTATCACTCCCTCTTTCCACTACCTCAATTCAGAGTCTGAGTACCGCTGCTGATGTCATTGTGCAAGGACCACAAAGATGTCCCCCTGTCCCCCAGCCTCCCTACAGGAAGTGGGGGAGGACAGATAAAGGAATGAGTAACAAAATGAACAAGTCAAATTAGCAAATGAATAAATAAAATTAATAAGTGACTGAATAAATAAGACAAAGAAGGAAAGATAAAAGGTCACATGAGGATTCAGCCCCTTGCCCCCCACCTGGGGGAAGCTAGGCTGGCATAATTAGTAAGGAGGTGCCAAGTGTCCCTTAGCTTTAAGGGTAACACCACTGAGGCAGGGGCACAGTGAAGAGCAGCTTCTAGTGTACAAAGGCAGCGCTACCACACAGGAGCTGTGGAGGGCAGGCTACAGCGGGCAGACACGTGTCCGTCCTCACCCGCTGTGACGCCCACACCTAAGAGGGTAGATGTTCACACTCAGGACCCCAGACACGTGTTGGCTGTAATAGATAGCTGACAGTACCCGGCTATGAGGAAGGGAACAGGACGATAAGACACCCTGGGCGGAGCCCACAGGGTCACTCACAGGGAAACAGCCATCTAGTTACTTGGCAGTGATGGTGACAGCGAGTATTTGTGCTTAGTAAAGGCAGGGTTGTGGGCCCGTGCCTGCACCTGGCAGGACAGTGGCCTGGGGACACCCTGGTCAGAGGGCTCTGAGTCACTTCTACTTGGCAGTGGAGACACACAATGCCTTGAACATGGCAGGCAGTGGGTACCTATGACAAATGGGTATATGATTAGGATTAGCGGGCTGCAGCTGCTTGAGCTGAGGACACAGAACAGCTTCATAGTAGTAAGGGGCAGTATTGTAGATCCGTCAGCCTTCCCCACGGAGCGTCTACCCTCAGGCACACATTATTGCATGCCAATAGCTAAGGCTAGTGTAACCTAGGATTTCACATGTTGGCAGAAATTTGGGGACCTTTTGGGGTAACTGGCTCAGGCACTGATGACCTGGGCGGCTGGACTGTCCCTGGAGGCTTGGCCAGGAGCCCCGAGGGGGGCAGGCGCTCACTTCCAGAGCCTTTGCGCCTAGGAGAACCATCACCTGTGGCTCGCTGAGGCAGAGAAGGTTGAGAGGCAGAGAGTGGGCGCCCCCGAGGTCCTAGCCTCCGCCCACCTCCTCCTGGGGGCGGGCCCAGCAGGGACACCTGGGAACGCCCTGCCCGAGATAGGCTGGCATGGAGGGTTCGGGCAGGTGGAGCAGGCAGGCGAGAGGTGGACGCCCAAGGTCCCCGGGCCAGCAGAGGACCTGCTCGGACAGGCACCAGTGGGGAGGCTGGGGAGCCTGCTGAGCGTCTAGCAGATCGAGCAAGGAGGGCCGCTGGAGAGTCAGGGGAGAGGGGCAGAGGGCCTCGCTGGTGAGTCAGGGCTATGGCCACGTTGGAGGTCACAGCAGCTGCCTGCAGAGGTGCGTGCACCAGTGGTTCCCACAGCACTGGCTTTCCACTGAGCCGAGCTCCGGTGCCAGGAGCCAGGCCCCGAACACCACGAGCCATGTCTCTGTCGTGTTGTACCAAATGCTGCTCCATGACGCCGCCGCTGCTGCCTGGACTCGGCTCAGAGCGTTTCCGCTGCAATATCGAATTCTTTTTGCCTACAAGTTATTCCAGGACCAGGAAGTTAGGAGAGAGAAGGAATCTAAGATGGAGGTTGGACACCAGAGTGTCGGGGAGTCTGAGGGATAGGGGATGGGGAGTCAGAAGTATAAAGAGAATGCTGGGCAAAAGGAGCTGGAAGGAGGTATCAATCAGAAATGGTGAGTTAAGGACTGGTACTCAGGAGGACTTGGGGAATGAAGGTTTGGGGAGACATATCCACGGCTATGACTTGCTAGAGGTAAGAATAGTAGCCGTGGAGGCCTGGACGCACTAGAGCCAGGCTCCTTGCTATGGCAATGCGGTGAGGCACAGCCTAGACCCAGAGCAGATATAGTAGACAGGCCTCACCGATACGACGAAGCCGGTCCATGGCCACGGTCTCGAACGCCCTTCGCATCATTGGGAACTCCTCCAGCACCGCATTGAAGTGGTCCACGCTGAGTGAGTAGAGGCGACAATAGGTGTCCGCCCGCACACTGGCTGTTCGCCGGCCCCGAGTCAGCAAGCAGATCTCTGCAAAGGTTAAGAAAGGCCTCAGTCCCTGTCCCTAGAGCTCCCTCCCACTAGGCCTGCAGCAGCTAACCCAGCACGCTCAGACTCGTCCCTAGACTTGGGAGAAATTAAGGTGTAAGGTCCCTAACTGCTCCAAGCACGGCCTGTCTCCCGACCCGCACATCGGGGAGGCCGCTCTCTGACTTTTTCATTCTCTCCAAACTAAGTGAGCAAACAGGTCTGCCAGCCTCAGGTGCTCTCAGTTACTCTGCTCCACATTAACTCCAGTCCCAGTCCTACGGCTCCGTCCCAGGGTGCAGCCTACCCTCCTGCCCTGAGTGAAGACCCAGAGGAGAAAAGCGGGCTGATGAGAGCGAGTGCAACTGACAGGAAGCATGGAGGCGATGGGGGCTGGCAGACTGTGTGGGCCTCAGGACACTCTGGCCATCAGAGGGCTGCCCTTCTCCCACTGCCACAGCCTGGGTTCCTGGACAGCTCCACAAAGCTTAAGTCTGTGGGGCAGCGCTGCTTCCTTCCTAGCTTCCCCTCAACTCAGTATCCGTTGGCCCAGCAGCTTTCAGCCTGGCCCTTCACTGGACTCTCCCGAGAAAAAATAAAATAATAAAAAGCAACTGCCAGGTGTGGTGGTGCATGCCATTAATCCCAGCATTTGGGTGGCAGAGGCTGTTAGGTCTCTAAGTATGAGGCCAGCCTGGTCTACATATCAAGTTCCAGGACAGCCAGAGCTACATAAAAGAGAGACCTGTCTCAATCAATCAAAATGAAACACAGAGCCTCAGGCCCCAGCTCAGAGACTCCCTGAGAAGGCCTGGGGGAAGGGCTGTTCCGTGACTTCAGCACACACAGGCGGGGGCCCTGATCCTAAGGAGCAACTGCATGCTGTCCAATGCTCATGACCCCCCCACCTTCCCCAAGGCCTGCTGACCCCCAAAGTAGGATCCGTCAGTGAGGCGAGTGTCCCGGGCGCCCCGTGCCAGCACACTGAGCAGCCCATGCTGGATGAAGTACATCTTCCTGCCCACGGAGCCCTCACGCACCACCAGGTCCCCTGGCTGGAAGACCTCAAAACGGAGCTTGGTGAGTACCGCAGTGACGAAGCTGGGGTCAGCGTGAGCAAACAGCGGCATGTGGGCCACCAGGCCCCGGCAGGTGAAGTTAATAATCTCCTGGACATAGGAGGGGCTATCAGACAGGCTTTGGCCCCTGCTGGAAGATGCCCCCACCAAGCTCATCTGTCTCCAGAAACCATCCATCCTGTCAAGATCTGTCGATGGATGGGGATGCTACAGTGGGTACGGGGACCTCCCTGAGAACCTGCCTTCAAAACCTTTCCACCATGGCATCCTACAGTCCCTTTTCATATAGCCTTCACTCCCCTAAGACCCTCCACAGAAAGCCATCACCCCTCAAATACGTGTCCTCCCACGGGGCCATCTGTGGACCTCAGTCCCTACAGGAACACATAAGCACTCCCTCGTAACCCAGGCAGCACCTCCAGAAGCCCAGATCCTTGAAGAGCCCTTCCCACAAGGTCCAGCCTGGCCCCACCTCCCGAAGCGGCTCGCTCAGCTCCCCCAGGATGCTCTCTTCATCAAACATCTTGCCCTGGTAGCGGTGCTCGTAGTACTCGTGGATACGCTGCCGTGTGTCGGCGGGCAGCTTGTGGAAGGACATGTACTGCTCCACCTGCTTGTACTGAAGAGGCAACAGCAGTTGCCAGTCGGAGGAGGATGTGGAGATATGGGGCCAAAACAATGGGGTGCCGGGGGTGGGGGTGGGGGTACAGAAAGTCACAGACACAAGCTGGACCCAGAGCTAATAAACATGGTAAATACAGGTAGGTAGACACAGAGCCACGAAGGACGTATGGATAATGGTAGAAACAGGGAAGACACAGCAGTTACAGAAAACCCCAAATGTGGAGGGGGGGGGTCCGAGGACAGAGGCATAGGGACAGACACGGGAGTGTTTCACACAGGACTGTGGGACAAATGGACACGAGGCAGGAGAGGACACACAGGCCCCTCAGAACACAACCTCTAGCTCGTCTCCATGCCCCACCCCTTCCCTCTCTTGTCCCTACTAACCTTTTCCTGGTACTGTCGCCGGGAAGAGTCCAGGGACTGGATGAGGGCCGTGGCGTGGCCGATGAACATGGCGTAGCAGGTGGCCCCCACAATCATGCTGAGCATGGTGAGCCAGACGTCGGGCATGCCCACAGGGGCCTGCTGCCCATAGCCAATGCACAGCATGTGGCTCATGGCCTTGAACAGGGCGTGGGAGTACTGGCGGCCCCAGGAGTGGTTCTGGGGACAGAGTGTGTGGCAGACAGGGCATGGGCCCTCGGTCTCATTCTCCACCTGCTCCCCTTCCTCCCTTTCAGTACTTGCCTGCCCCTCTACTTCCTCTCAGCAGTCACTTGTTTAGTGTGTGGAGTCTCAAGGCAAAGGGGCTTCTGTGCATGGGGACCTGTTTTTGTCTAGGTTTCCTTCTCCGCCTGTTCCCTCCAACATACAAGCACGATGTCCTCTCTCTAGGTGTCTTCCCCTTCCCCTCCCCCAACCCTGTCTCCTCCTGTCATCTTTCTGGATCTCCCCCACCTCCTGCCCCCTGTGGTTATCCCTGTCATTCAGGCAGAAGAGCCCTTAAGAAACCCGGGAGTACCAGAGCTGGGGGGACTTCTCACCACCATGCGGTTCATGGAGACCCAGCAGTCGGAAGGGAAGTCCTGTAGCATGGGGACCAGGAACTGCAGACAGCCGTCCCAGTGACACAGCAGCAACATCATTCCAATGAGGTTGAAGATTCGAACCACCGCACTGGCCAGGTCATAGGTCATGTGAAAGATCTGAGGGGTCCAAGGAAGCACCGCTGTGTTTAGGAACCCCTCTTGGCTGGTCCTCCTCCAGTTCCAGCCCTGCAGACTCCCCTTGAACCTTGTTCTCCCTTTCCCAGTCTCTCTGAATTTAAAAAAAAAAAATGTAGCCATTAACCTGGCCTGGTGTCAAGTACCTGTAATCCCAGCTACTAGAGAAACTGAGGCAGGAGGATCAGAAGTTTAAGGCCAGCCTAGGCAAGATTTTTTTTTCCCTTTCAAATTTTAAAAAACTTTGAGCAAGGGGCTGGAGAGATGGCTCAGTGGTTAAGAGCACTGGCTGTTCTTCCAGAGGTCCTGAGTTCAATTCCCAGCAACCACATGGTGGCTCACAACCATCTGTAATGAGATATGGCGCCCTCTTCTGGCCTGCAGGCAGAACACTGTATATGTAATAAATAAATTTTATCTTTTTTTTTTTTTTTTTTTTCCCGAGACAGGGTTTCTCTGTGTAGCTTTGGAGCCTGTCCTGGAACTCACTCTGTAGCCCAGGCTGGCCTCGAACTCACAGAGATCCGCCTGGCTCTGCCTCCCGAATGCTGGAATTAAAGGCGTGCGCCACCACCGCCCGCCATAATAAAGAAATCTTAAAAAACAAACAAACAAACAAAAAAAACACACTTTGAGCGTGTTATAGTGGTGCACTCCTTTTATCCCAGCACTCAGGAGGCAGAGGTATGTGGATCTCTGGGTTCAAGGCCAGCCTGGTCTACATAGCAAGCTTTAGGACAGTCAGGGCTACCTTGTCTCAAAATTTAAAACAACAAAATGTTTGTGTATATGGGTGTTCTGTCTGCATATATGTCTGTGTATCATATGCATGTCTGGTGTCCTTGGAGACCAGAGGGTGTCTGATCCCCTTGAACCACAATTACAGACAGGTGTGAGCCAGCATGTAAGAGCAGGCGATTGAACCTGGGTCCTCTGGAAGAGCAGCCAGTGCTCTTAACTGCTGAGCCATCTCTCCAGTCCCCAGCCTGGGGAACTTAGTAAGATCCTATCTCAAAATAAAAAGTAAGGGCTGGAATCCCAGCACTCGGGAGGCAGAGGCAGGTGGATCTCTGTGAGTTCGAGGCCAGCCTGGTCTACAGAGCGAGATCCAGGAAAGGTGCAAAGCTACACAGAGAAACCCTGTCTCGAAAAACCAAAAAAAAAAAAAAAAAAGTAAGGGCTGGAGAAATGATTCAACAGTTAAGAGCACTGGCTGCTTTTCCAGAGGACATGGGTTTGATTCCCAGCACCCACATGGAGGCTCACAACTCAGTCTAACTCCGCAGGTACCAGGCACATATGTAGTATAGAGACATACATATAAATAACAAATAATTTTCAAATAAATAAATAAAAGTATAAAGAGGACTGGGGATATGACCCAGTGGCAAAGCACTTCCCCAGCACATGTGAGGCCCTAGGTTCAATCCCCAGGAAGGCATGGAGGTATAAGAGGCCATTATTTATTTGTATAGGACCTCAGGGCACATGGTTGCTTTTCTCATTTTTTATGTAGAGAGACTGAAGCCAACTCTGTGCCTAGAATTAAACAGTGTTGAGGCTGAGATTCAGAGAGTTCTAGATTGCACAAGCTGCCCAGGAGCAGCCTGGGAAAGCAGGAAAGTGGAATTCACAGTGTAGTGTCCTCAGGACAAGGGTTAACACCAGCACTCCTCTTCCAAGAGCATTAAAGATAACAGATCATTTCTGGACGTGGTGGTTCATACCTGTATTCCTAACACCTAGGAACTGAGGCAGGAGGATTGTCAAAAGACCAAGGCCAGCCTGGGCTATAGTATGAGAGCCTGTCTCAAAAAGCTGAAACCAAATCAAACCAAACCAAAGCCCAGCTGACTCCTGGGAACGCGCCGTGTGGAGATGCCTTTCTCAGCGCTTCACACATTAACTCCAACCACATCACACACAACATACCAACCAAGGGTGGTATATCTGACACTGTCACCCTATGCAAGAGGCCATGAGACAGCACAGTGTACACCGAGCCACCAAACTCTGCTGCCCGAAGAGGCACCTCCTTTCCATACCCAGTCCTCCACTTCAAGAACCAACTAGCTCTCAAGTGTTTGAGCAGCTGGAGTGCTCCACCTCTCGGAATCCCCACCCTCACCCCAGACCGCATTCCCCAAACCCTCCTTCTGTCCCTGATTCTCTCCTACCAACTTGGCAGAGAATTCACACTTGGAAGCCTCATCTATCTTCCCCACCCCATGAAGTCACCAGGACTCCACCCATCGCATCTTCCCAAGGAGTCCGATACCCGCCCCGCCCACCTCCCCACCCACCTCCTCCCACTGGTGTATGTAGCGGATGAGGCGGGAGAGACGGAGCAGCCGCAGCAGGCTAAGGATCTTGGTGAATCTAACGATGCGCAGGGCCCGTGCCGTTTTGTAGACCTCAGCGTCCAGTCGTGGCTCCAGCTCCACCACCAGGAAGATGTAATCCACAGGAATGGAGGAGATCAGGTCAACCAGGAACCAGGTGCGTAGGTAACGTGTGCGGATGGCCCTGGGCGCCAGCAGGATCTCAGCACCTTCCTCCACCACAATGCCAGTTCGGAAGTTGAGCACCAGATCCAGCAGGAAGAAAGTGTCAGAGAGGACATTGAAGACGATCCAGGGTGGCGAGTTCTCCTCCTTGAAGAAAGTGATGCCCACAGGCAGTACTATGAGGTTTCCCACCATCAGCAGCAGCATGATCAGGTCCCAGTAAAACCTAAAACAGGTATGGGATGGAGAGAGCAAGGTCGGGTCATACTCCATCAACTGCTCTATCGACAGAAAATAGTCTGACACAGCTAACAGTGGTCAAGAATACACAATCACAAAACGGTCATTTAAATCCACTCAGAGTGGAAACTGGAATTACCATTTGGGAAACGAGTTAGCATTATTTAGCAGGGTCAGACATTTGTAGTCCCTGCAACTCTATTCCCTTGTGTATAAACACCCAATGGGAACATGCTCTCTAGGAAATATAACTAGTAATGTCTATAGCAGGATTAAACTTGGGAACAACTCAAAAGTCTACCAGTAGAAAATGGAGAGGGCCTGGAGGTGGTGGCAGCGCACGCCTTTAATCCCAGCACTCAGGAGGCAGAGCCAAGCGGATCTCTGTGAGTTCGAGGCCGAGGCCCGCCTGGCCTAGAAAGGCGCAAAGCTACACAGAGAAACCCTGTCTCGAAAGAAAAAAAAAAAAAGAAAAGAAAAAGAAAATGGAAAGGGCTGGAGAGACAGTTCAGCAGTTAAGAGCACTTGCTGCTCTTGCTGAGGACCTGAGTTTGATTCCCAGCACCCACATGGCTACTCACAACCATCTGTTAACTCCAGGTCCAGGGGATCTGATGCCCTCTTCTGGCCCCAAGGGCACCAGGCAAACAGAGAGTACACAGCTGTACATGCAGGCAAAACACACACATATAGAAAACATACATAATTTTTTTTTAATGTAGGTAAGTAAGGCATAATACATAGAGGTAAATATGTCCACGGCTGGGAACCCCATACAGCAGCATAGATGAATCTCACACTTGAAAAGAGAGATTTATCTTCATTTGTGAGTGGGTGTGGGCATTTTGCTCTCACATGTGTAAGAACACCGTGAGCGTGTTAGAAGACAGCATCGGATCTCCTGGAACTGGAATTACACAAAGTTGTGAGCCACCATGTGAGGCTGGGAAACAAACCCAGATCCTCTACAAGAACAGCCAGTACTTTTTAAAAAAAAAAAAATTTATTGAAAATAGTTTTTTTTCATACAACATATTCTGACCACGGGTTCCCCTTCCTCAACTTTCCAGATCCCCCTCTCCTCCCCACCCACCCAAATCCATGCCTTTCTTTCTCTCTCTCATTAGAAAACAAACAAGCAACTCAACAAATCAAAATAGGACAAAACAAATGAGCAGGAAAGAAAGGGCCAAAAAAAAGCACAAGAAATACACACACACACACACACACACACACACACACACACACACACACACGTGAGATACATTTACACACCCATATCCCATAAAAACACAAAATCGGAAACCATAACATACAAGCAAATGAGCTGTAAGGTTAAAAAGCATGTCCAGACAAAGCATTATGAGACGAAAACCCTCCAAAATTACCACTGAGTTCATTTTGTGCTGGTTTTCTACTGCTGACAAGTGGCCTGCCCTTAGGAGTTGTAAACCCGGTGAGACACCATTGGAGAACATGTTTCCTTTTCAAGAGGTTGTTCAGTGGAGACAGCTTCTGGGTCAGGGATGGGGGCTTGCGTCCACCTCCCCTATCGATGCTGGCTCCCCATCTGGCTCAGACCTGTGCAGGCCCCACACATGCTGCCAGTCTTTGCGAGTTCACGTAAGTAAGAGTAAGCCCTGCAGGGTCCAGAAGGCCTTGCTCAGTGGTGTCTTCCATCCCCACTGGCCCTTACAATCTTTCTGCCTCCTCTTTTGCATAGTTCCCTGAATCCTGAGGGAAGGGTTTTGCTGAAGACATCCCATTTAGGACTGAGTGTTCTAAGGGCTCTCATGCTCTACGCACTGTCCAGATGTGGTTCTCTGTATCTGTTCCCATACACTACAGGAGGAAGCTTTTCTGATGATGGCTGACCACGATAATGATCAATGAATGTGGTGGTTTGAATAACAATGGCCTCCGTAGGTTCATATATTTGAATGCTTTGTTACTAGGGAGTAGAAACTGCTTGAAAGGATTAGAAAGATTAGAAGGTGTGGCTTTGTTGCAGTAGATGTGGCTTTGTTGGAGGAAATGTGTCACTGGAGGTGGGCATTGAGGTTTCAAAAGCCCACACCAGTCCCAGCCTCCCTTTCTGTCTCTCTACCTGTGAATCAGGATGTAGCTCTCAGCTACTGCTCCGGCATTGTGCTCACCGCTGTGATGACAATGGTCTAAGCGCTTCTGAAACTGTAAGCAAGCCCCCAATTAAATGTTTTCTTTTATAAGGGTTCCCCTGTTCATAGTATTTCTTTGTAGCAACACAACAGTGACTAAGACAATAGCTACTTGTTGTTAAGAGTCATTTTATTACTATGTTCCTTTAGCAAACACAGTAGTATTTGGCTTTCCCCTGGCTTCACAGCCCATCTAGTCTCAGGTTCTCGGCCATCTGAGCAGAATCAGGCTTGGGTTCCATCTTAGAGTAAACCTTAAATCCAATCAGATAGTGGTTGGTTAGGCACTTTTGTGCTACTACTGCACCAGTGTATCGTACAGGCGGGTAGCCACTGCAGATCAAAGGGTTTGTAGCTGGGTTGGTGTTTACCTTTCTTGTCTGGTAACATGCAAGAGTACCATTCAGTCCTGTGAACACTAGCCGGTAGGGATGAGCAGCCAGAGCTCTTAACCACTGAGCCATCTCTCATTTTTGACATTGAGCAAGAGAAGCAAGAGACAGAGTACAAATTAGATGACTCCGTGTATACAAAGTTCTGAAACAGACGCGGCTAAATATTAGTATATATTGGTTTGGGAGTCACAGAAAAGTGGTGAAAATATTTCTTTAAACCTTTCTGTTTTACTTATTTTAATTTTTTTTTTTGTGTGTGTGTATGTGTGCATGACATGGGGTACATGTGGAGGTCAGAGGATGGTTCTGTGAATCCCATTCTCATCTCTGGGGGTTGACTTCAGATTACCAGGTCTGTGCAGCAAGTACCTTTACTGCTCTATCTTACTGCCTTTCTATTTTATTTTCATTTTATGGTGAAATTATTTTGATTGTTTAATACTATCTTTTTTATTTACAAGTTAGAATCAAGAGACACAAAACAACGGTCTAATGCCGGGCAGCGGTGGCGCACGCCTTTAATCCCAGCACTTGTCGGTATGCACAGTGCCACAAAAATTAGAATAGAGGAAGAATGATGTAATTCAGTGGTAAGTTGTGTCCTTAACATATTTGAGGATCTAGTTTCAATTCCCAGCACATGTCATCCACCTATGAAAAGTGAGAATAGTGGATTTGAGATAAGAATGTGGGATTATATCACGGGACTTATATGTACAACCTCTTAAGATGATAGTTATAACATGAGCTTGCTTCATGTTACATATATGGGTATATTCAACCCTACTCTATAAGACCTCTGTAATCTGCCAGGCCTGGTTGGACAGATCTGTAATCCCGAATGCCAGCTCCTTTGAAGTCCAAGGCAGGGGATCACAAGTTCAGGGTTTGTTTGGAATAGAGAGAGAATTCAAGGCCAGCTTAGGCAGCTTAACGAGACTGTCTCAAAATAAAAAGAAGCTGGTAACGTGGCTCAGAAGACAAAGGCGGGTGTTGTCTAGTCTGACAGCCTGAGTTCAATCCCTCAAACCCACACAGGGAAAGGGAGGGCCAGTTCCCAGCAATTGTACTTTGACCACACACACAAAAAAAATAAATAAATAAATAAATAGTTTTTCAAAAGTTTAAAAGCAAGTTGGAGCCGGGAGGCAGTGGTGTGCGCCTTTGATCCCAGGACTCGGGAGGCAGAGCCAAGACCAGGTCAGCCTGGTCTACAGATCAAGATCCAGGACAAGTACCAAGACTACACAGAGAAACCCTGTCTCAAAAAACTTAAAATAATAATAATAATAATAATAAGTGAGTTGGGATGAGGTCTTTGTTAAAAACATTTAACTATCGAAAAACCAAAAAAAAAAAAAAAAAAAAAAAAAAAGGGCCGGGCGGTGGTGGCGCACGCCTTTAATCTCAGCACTCGGGAGGCAGAGCCAGGCGGATCTCTGTGAGTTCGAGGCCAGCCTGGGCTACCAAGTGAGTCCCAGGAAAGGCGCAAAGCTACACAGAGAAACCCTGTCTCGAAAAATCAAAAAAAAAAAAAAAAAAAAAAAACCATTTAACTAGCATGTCCGATGCTCTAGGTTAAATCCCATGAATGCCTAACCAAAACAACAACAGAAAACTATGCCAGGGCTGGAGAGATGGTTCAGTCAGCACACTGTCTACTGTGCAAATGCAAGGACCTGAGCTTGATCCCCGGCATGCACAAAAAAGAAGGAGCAGTGGTACGTTTGTGGTGCTGAGGTGTGGAACAGGTGGGTCCCTGGAGCTCACTGGCTGGTCAGACAACCTAACTGAACCAATGAGCTCTAGGTTCTGGGGGAGCCATTCTCAAGGAGAAAAACAAGGTTGTGAAGAACATTGAGGGAGAAACCCAATGTCCACCTGTCCCTACACACACACACACACACACACACACACACCACATGCACACAGGTTAAAGGCATTTGAGGCTCTTGCAGAAGTCCCAGGTTTAGTTCCCAACACCCACACGGTAGTTCACAACCACCTGTAATTCTAGTTCCAGGAGATCTGTCCTCCCTCTGGCCTCCTCAGTCACTGAATGCACATAATACACAGACATAGAAGCAGGCAAAGCATGCATACACGTAAAGTAAATCTAAAATGTTTTCAAAAAGTAAACATGTACACAGCTGCACCCACCCACGTTAAAAAAATACACACAACACACACAAGGGCACCAATATTGTTCTTAAAATTCTTAAAACTAAGCACCCTCTGCTGATCTCACTGGGCTGTTGGGCAATTTTTTCAGAGATAAGGGACTTGACAATGCCGTACAAACAGTAGCTGTAGTCATGGCTCATCCACCCGTTATCTCCAGATTTCTAAAAACAGCGGCTGCTTCTCCGATCTCCCGCTCCCTGTCTATTTCTAGTCTAGGCTGCCCTGCCCTTCTCAGTCTTCCCCACCCCATTCCTCTTCTCCGACACAACTCGAACAGGGGTTGTTCCTCTGTGGGTGGGGGGACTGCCATCCATGGCCGGGGTGGGACTAGACTATCCTGCACTCATCTATCTACACTGGGCTTTTCAGGGGATGCCCATCCCCCTCCACAGCACCTCAGATGGCTGTGCACGCAGAGGACTCCCTAGGAGATCCCAAGGCAGCATGGCTTGAGATCCTTCCCTCCTCTTGGCTGCCTGTGCAGGCTGAGAGTCTGGCTGAGACAGGCAAAGGCAAGCTACATTGCTTCAGAGGAAGCTGTGTAGCTATGAGGTCAGGAGGGAGAGCTTCATTCAGGAAAAAAAAAAAAAAAAAAAAAAAACCCTGGCTCACACATGATGGTTTCAGGTCTAGCACACATCTAATCCCAGCACAGGTCCCAAACACCGCCCCTTCTGATTCTGATTGCAAAAGCAATCCTTTCAGCCCGGAAAGGAACTTGGTGGTTCCCAAGTCCAGACCCAGCCCTGGAAGCCCCCTCAGACTTTGTGCTTTCACTCAGCAACAGACCCTTGATGTTTCTTCCTCTCTTTCCACAGCTGCTGAGGAGAAATCTTGCACTGGGAGACACTGGGAGAGAGGAGGGGAAGGTCTGCCTCGCCATCAGGGCATCTTCACAGCCTGACTCACAGGCAGTCACAAGCCCAGCGGGTGATGTGGTGGAGGACCGAGAAGCAGCCCAACTATGAGGGGGATATGGCTTCTGGGGCTCTGTCTGAGGGTGAACTGGGGGAGGGGAGCGATCTGGGGAGTCTAGATGGCAGGGGCGAGTGAAATCATAAAGAAGTGGAAAGAGCCATGAGAACTGGCGGAATATTTTCAGGGAGTGGGTATCTGAGGGTGGAAGATACTGTCTGGGGTCTCCGACTGTGTTCCCAGGCTCCAGAGACACACCTCATCTCTTCATCTAAAAGCTGTCCTTCAACGTCCCCAAGGACAGGGCGGCCTTTCTCCCCTAGCGACCTTGATGTAGACGTACAGCCCGAAGGGGACTGTGAAATGGCTACACCCCACTCTCTGTCCCTTTCCTATGGGAAGCACCTGGGCGGTGGCCGAGCCCCGGCTTTCCCCCTCAACCGTTCCGAGCACCGGCCCCGCCCCGCCTCATCCCGCCTTCAGCACCACGGACAGCACACAGAGCCGCGGACCCGGACTGACCCGGGTCACTCTCCAACGTCCCCAGCTTCCCTTCTAGTTCGGTGCCCCTAATCTGTTCGGCTGAACTGGGCAAATGCTGGGCGTGTGGGTAAAGCGTGGGAGAGATCGGGACTAGGCTTCTTCCTCAGGTCTCCCAGCTTTGGGGTATGAGATAATTTCCCACACCCCCAGAAAACAAGTACTGGTTTCCAAACTCCTACAGTCTCTGTCTGTGGTCCAGGTGGGTCATGGGGTTCCCGCACTGGGAAAACCAAAGTCCCTGGAGATTCTCTGATGTCTGCTGTCCCTTACGTCTCCCTAACCTGACAAAACACAGAGGTCCTCGGGGTAACCCGCCTAGGAATACCCAGGCTGGGTTAGAGAAGGTGACTCTGCAGCTCCACCGGGCCGGTAGCCCTCCCGGCTGAGCCCCCCGTACCGGAAGTCGCTGTAGGGGTGGATGATCCAGGCCCCGGCGGACTTGACCCTCTCCTGCTCGATCTCCACCGCTTTGTGGCTGCCGAAGACCCGGAGAGAGAACTTGTTGACGGTCGGCTGCAGCAGCGTCCCGAGCTGCCGCCTCTTGGGCTCGGGCGCCGACTCCGGGACCCCGGCCGAGGCCGCGCGGGCCTGGGCGGGAGCGGCGGGAGGCGTCTCGCGCGCGGGGGTCGCCGCTTCGCCGGGCCCCGCCGCCGGCCGCGCCTCCTCCTCCATGACCTCCCTCACTCCAAGGGCCTCCCCAGCGGGTCTAAGGCCATGGCGGGCGCGCTGGTCCCTGGGAGCCCAGCCGGGCACTCGAGCTCCCGAGCGGCGTGCGCCCGGGGCGCAGGGGGCGTGTGCAGGCGGCAGACGTGCGGGCGCGGCGCCCCCTGGTGAGTGAGGGCTGCGCGAGACCCGGCGGGGCGGGCCGCGGGCTCCACTGCAGCCCCCACCCCCGGAGAGGGCGTGGCCTGGGGGGGGTGCCGGGTGGGAGGGCGGCTCGCTTCTGGAGGCGGGAAACTCAATCATGGGGCATGTGCAGTCCGGGACGCTCCCGAGGGCCGGGCACGGAGTGGGAATGTGAGCTGCTTCATCCCCATCCTTGTCCAGGGTATTCTGTTCTGATCATGTCCTGCTCAGCACTCTCTGGGTGTCTTCCTCCTCCCGAGAGCCGCTAAACTTCTTTCCGTACGTAGTATGTTATTCCTGATTCATTAAGTCAACCTTTGTCCAAGGCCGCTCGCTGAGTGTGTGTCGAGGATGCAGAAATTAGCACAGAAATCTTTGCTATGGAGCCAATGGTTCATCTGCATAAACAGATCAACAAACAGGAAAATTCCGTACTATGTGCCATTAAGAGCGGAGCATCTCAGCTTCTTCCCTTTGTTGCCACCTCTTACTGCCACCACCTTAGAAAAGCCTTCTGCAGGCCGAGCGGTGGTGGCGCACGCCTTTAATCCCAGCACTTGGGAGGCAGAGGCAGGTGGATCTCTGAGTTTGAGGCCAGCCTGGGCTACAGGTGAGTTCCAGGAAAGGCGCAAAGCTACACAGAGAAACCCTGTCTCGAAGAGAAAAAAAAGAAAGAAAGAAAGAAAAGCCCTCTGCATCTCCAACTAAATTGTTCCAGAAAGTTTGTTTTGTTTTTGACGTGGGTTGTAGCTCAGGTCTGTCTTGAACTCCTGGTCCGCCTGCCTCTACCTTTCAAGAGCTGGGATTACAAGTGTGTGCCACTACACCTGGTTTTAGAAAAATTTAATAATTTTCAAAATTTGCTAGGCATGTTTGTGCACGCCTTTAATCCCAGTACTGGAAGGCAGAGACAGGCGGGTCTTTGAGTTCGAGGCCAGACTGGGCTGGGTTATATAGCATGTCCCAGTACAGAGAAGAAGGAGGAGGAGGAGGAGAAGGAGAAGGGGAAGAAGAAAAAGAAGAAGAAGAAGAAGAAGAAGAAGAAGAAGAAGAAGAAGAAGAAGAAGAAAAGGTCTTAAATTCTCCTAGACCAATTCATTCTCCCAGATCAATTCAATTTTTTCAGTCTGCAAGTAAACTTTCTACACTCCACATGGAACTGTGGGACTTGCTTAAAGTCCTGAAAAGGTCCCCATTTTAGAAATACATTTAAGCTCCTTAGTAATACTATCACCAGGAATTTGGACTTAGTCTCAACAACTTGTATTTTATATAAATATTATGTATTTTGTGTGTATGAATGTTTATTCCTATGTATGTCAGCACCACGTGTGAGCCTGGTGCCTGCAGAGTAACAAGTGGGATCAGATCCCCTGGAACTGGAGTTACAGACAGTTGTACGCCTCCATGTAGGTACTGGGACTTGAACTGGGATCATTTGGAAGAGCAGCCAGTGTTCTTAACCACTGAGCCATCTCTGCACTCCTCAGCAATTTCTCTGGTAGCAGTCTTTCTCTTTCCTTTTTCTTTTTCTTTCTTTCTTTCTTTCTTTCTTTCTTTCTTTTTTTTTCAAGACAGGGTTTCTCTGTATAACCCTGGCTGTCCTGGCACTCACTCTGTAGCCCTGAAATCACAGAGATTCTCCTGCCTCTGCCTCTTGAGTCCTGGGATTAAAGGCGTGCACCACCACGCCTGGCGAGTCGTCCTTTTCTGAAAAGCCAAAGCTTCGGTTGACAGAATGCCTTCTTCTGCTGGCTCTGGGCCTCTATAAATAGTTTCCCTGCTTGTTATTTTCTTCCGATTCTCTTTCCAACAACCTATTCACATCACACCTCCTCTGGGAAAACTAACAACACACATTCCTAATTTTTTTTTTTTTTTTTTTACCCTCAGACAGTCTAGAACATTTTAGAGAAGATAGGGCAGATCTCTTAATTTTTTTAAAATAATTTATTTATTACTTTATGTAAATTGGTGTTTTGTCTGCATGTATATCTGTGTGAGGGTGTCATATCTTGGAGTTTATGTTGTCAGCTGCCATGTGGGTGCTGGGAATTAAACCCAGGACCTCCGAAAGAACAGCTAGTACCCTTAACCACGAAGCCATCTCTCCAGCTCCGGCAACACTCTTTATACCAGCTCTTGTCACAGGTTTACTTTTGTTGTCGTTTTGATACAGGGTCTTACTGCGCAGCCTTGGCTGGCTTGGAACACAATATGTAGATCAGGATGTCTGGAACTCACACAGAGCCATCTGCCTCTGCCACCATTCTTGGACACCATTATTCTGTTACAGGTCTAGGCCCTCTCCCGCTCAGTCCTAGGCTGTCTCCTGCTCAGTCCCTCAGACTGATTTTCTGAGGAAAAAGAACTTGTGGGGGGTACATGCTGGGCACATGTACAGTGAACAGCCAGTAAATGCTTGGTGAAAATGACCTGGGAAAGCCTCCCTGAGAAAGAAATTAAATTGCTTGCCTAATTCCTTCACACACACACACACACACACACACACACACACACCCACCTGTTGAGACAGGTCTTTCTATGTAGGCTGTCTTCGAACTCATGCAGATATGCTGACCTTGAACTCATAGCGATCTGCCTGCCTCTGTTTCCAGAGTGCTGGATTAAAGGTGTGGGCAATCTGGCTTGGCTCTCTTTCTTCATAGGAATTTCTAAACTATTTCTGGCTAATTAGTCTAATCTCCATTTGACTCTTCCACCCAGTTCCCCTCTGATTTTCTTTAACTTTAATAGATTTATTGACTGAGGGTTGTTTCCCTCCCAATCCTCCTTTCTGGCAATTTCCCAGTTCCTTTATATAGCATTGTTTTCTCCTTCCTGTTTTTTTAAAACTACACTTTAAAAAAAAAATTATGGCCTGCATGTGTACCTGTATAGTACATGCACGCAATGCCTGAAGAACCTGGAAGAGTATCAAATGCCCTGGAACTGGAGCTACAAGGCTGATATGTGCCTGCTGAGAAATGAACCGGGTCTTTTGGTGGAGCAGCCAGTGCTCTTAACTGCTAAGCTATCTCTCCAGCTCCTCAAACAAACAAACAAAGTTTGCTGTTAAGACAAGAATCTCAAGTATCCCCAGGATAACTTTAAACTCACTACGTAGCCAAAGATAATCTTGAACCGCTGGTTCTCCTGCCTCTACTTCCTATGTCCTGGGATTGATTACATGTGTAAACTGTATGTGTGGCTGTCAACGGGGGCTGGAGAGATGGCTCGGTGGTTAGGAGTTAGAACTGCTCTTCCGGAGAACCCAGCACCCACATCTGACAGTTTCACAACTGCCTATAATTCCAGGTCCAGGGGATCCGAAGCCCTCTTCTGACCTCCATGAATACATGCATATACCCTGCTACAGACAAATAATTCAAGGTAAATCTGAAAACATAGAGAAGATTCAGTAAATATGTACTTATTACAAATTAGCTAAAACATCAGAGTTCCCCATTCTGGCCCCTAATTCTCCCCTTCTTCCCTGACCATGCACCTGCCCCAAACATAACAAAGAGGGACCTCTCCTTGCTGGCATTGGGCAGCAGGAGGATGTATCTTCAGGCTATGCTTGAAGAATCTGACTTCACAAAGCCTCACTGGAGTCGATGCCCCATAGTGATACAATGTAAATAACAATCCTTTCCTTAAACCTCCAATATTAAATAAGCCACAGATGTCTTCAGGTGAAGAGCAAGAAGGAGGCATGGGAAAGGATAAGATGCGTAGAGGCCCAACAAACACGTGCCAGCCTCCTAGTGCCACCCGACCCGAACCCACAGGTGCACCCAGATCTTTGCGGACTCCCGCGGGTGCCCGGGGAAGCCGAGGAGCACACCGAAAGGGCACGGTGAGCGAGGGCGGAGCCCATCAGAGTCTGGGAAGTGACGCAGGACGTGCGCGCGTACGTGCATGCGTGCGTGCTCGCTCACGGCAGCGGCGGCGGAGCGGAGAGGCCAGAGCCGGAGACCGAGCTGGGATCGGGCCCCGGGCGGGGGCGGTGCGAGAGGCGCCGAGCGGATCCTGGGGGCGGGGACGGAGCCCGGGCGGGCGGGACTGGAGCAGAGCCCGGGAACGGGGCGGGAGGTCCCAGGGCCCCGGGTTGGGGGGTGGAGCCGCACTTCGTCGCCGCGGGGGTGCCGGGACTCCGGCCGCAGTGCCGCCGCCATCACGGACTTCCTGTGGGACAAGCGCACGGGCCTCGCCGCCAGAACGGTGAGCGCGCGGGCCGACGGACCTTGGGGCCGCGGAAAGATGGCTCCCACCAGACGGGCGGCGACGGGATGAGGCGAAAATTAGGAGTGTTGGGCTCTGGAAGCAGCAGAGTAGCGCGATGAGAGGGAGGAGGGAGGTCGACCGGCCGCGGTGGAGCGGCCAGACCTGTAGTAAACTTGGGGGGAGCCGTAGAAGTGATGAGGAAGGGACAGGAGCGGTTCCAGACGTGCCAAAGTTGGACCGAGGGTTTAATGTGAACCGAGAAGTGTTGACTTGAAGTGTACAGGAAGAGTTTGACTCTAGGGAATTGTTCTGGGTTGTCTGCGTAAGAAAGTGGAGAAACAAGAATTAGAAGTTGAGAAAGTTAGACTGGATTTGCTTTTCTAGGAGAGGCCCGAGTGACTTTGTTGGTAGGGTGTCCGAAGTGAGATGGCATTTATGTTAATCAAGTTAATCAAGATAGAGTTACCTGGGGAAGTCTCGTGCTTCCATCTTCTTGGTTTTCTGCCAGCCACTTTAGGCCAATGCACTATAGGTCACCTTCCTTAATTTAAGGAGGTTGGGAGGAAGTGGCCCAGGATGGCAACCAGATGTTAGAGTTAAACCTGCAGACCTCATGTTCGGAGTCCTGTACCAAGACTGCCCCTGAGACTCAGCTTACTCAGCTTGTTCTGTGCATTTCCTGGATTATGACAGTGATTTCGTCCGATCTTTCCCGTTGGCCGTAAAATTACTCATAAACCTTAACCAGTCCAGTTTTATTTAATGGAAGCCCAGCTGTCAGCCAACTAGTACTGATATTAGTTAAAAACTAGTTTTTAGGCTGAGGGTGTAGCTCACCTAGTATGCTTGAAGCCCTGGGTTGATCTCCCGCTCTGTGTAAAGCCAGGCATAATGAGGCTGCTCTGTAATTTCTTAGAGGTTCAAGGCCATCCTGGGGTGCCATATCAAAATTGAGAACAGCCTAGGATATGTTAAGTCACACTTCTCACAAAAAGAAAATCAGCCAAGTGTGGTTGTGCCAGCCATTCATCCTAGTACTCGGGAGGCAGTGACTAGCAAGATTTCTGAGTTCAAGTTCAGCCAGGTCTGTATAGCAAGTTCCAGGCCAGCCAGGGTTACGTAAAAAGACCTTGTCTCAAAAAAAAAAAAAAAAAAAAGGCAGGCTGTGGTAGCACACACTTTTAACCTCAGCATTTAGGAGGAATAGACAGGCGGATCTCTTGAGTTCTAGACCAGCCTAGTACACAGAGTTCCATGATAGCCAGAACTACAGAGAAGCCCTGTCTTGAAAAGCCAAAAAGAAAAGAAAAATCTCAGTTATTTTCTTTTTTTGTTTTGTTGTTCTTTTTGGCTTTTTGAGACAGGGTTTCTCAATGTAGTTTTGGTGCCTGTCCTGGTATCTGTCCTGGATCTTGCTCTGTAGACCAGGCTGGCCTTGAACTCACAGAGAACCGCCTGCCTCTGCCTTCCGAGTGCTGGGATTAAAGGTGTGCGCCACCACCACCCGGCTCTCGTTATTTTCTGCTTACTAAATGGTGGTGGTGGTGGGAATATGCAGATGGACAACTACTTTGTGGTACTGTTTTACACCTTTGTCAGAGATTTGGCCAGATATGTGAGAAACATTTATAGGAACACACTCTGGTCCCTAAAACTTGCTAGTATTTGGTACTACCTATTTGTAAGATCCTGGGAAACTGAATTCCTGCCCTTGTGGTACTCCTAATCTAGTAGTGAGGGGTGGAATAAGATTTGCTGTTAATAACTTAAAAGAACTGTGTAAACTAAAGCTTTGTTTTGTTTGCTTGTGAAGAACTCGGATGGCACAGCTGCATATCTTAGATGCAGCAGAGATGAACTGTGGCAATATTTATCAGTCACACACTTGTCATCTGTCATGAACTGTGGCTCAGACCTGAAGGTCTTCATGGAGCCATGTTTGAGGTAGAGCAATTGAATTTGACTTTCTTGAGTTTTCAGCCGAAATTCATAGGTGGCTGTATAGTCCATAAAGGAAAAGTTGTAAACACAAGTCTGAGAAATCTGTGTGATAGAAAGCATAAGAAGGCAGCTTTGTATCTTTGGAAGTATGCTTCTGAAAACTCCGAATGTTCCCTACCATTCTGCTTTTCCTTCCCTTCCAGATGCCTCATCCCCGAAGGTACCATTCCTCAGAGCGCGGTAGCCGGGGGAGTTACCACGAACATTATCGGAGCCGAAAGCATAAGCGAAGAAGTCGTTCCTGGTCAAGTAGCAGTGACCGGACGAGGCGGCGGCGGCGGAGAGAGGACAGCTATCATGTTCGGTCCCGAAGGTGAGGCCTCAGGAAGAGAAGCTGATTCCAGGTCACTGGTTTATTCATTTAGTCAATGAATGTTTATTAGTTACATGCTGAGGCCAGTGAGCTAAGCAACTGGCTGAAGGTGACATGGGGCTAGGTCTGTACTTCTGTGGCAGAGCATGTATTTAGCATGCATTTGGTCCTGGGTTCACTACCTGACATTACAAAAAAAAAGTGTTGGTGGTATATACCTATACTTCCAGTTTGGGCTTCATACCGAGTTTGAGGCTAGCCTGGTCTACACAGACTCAAAATATATATATTTTGGAAAGGTGCTTTTGTAGAGGAAGTACTTAGGGATGGAAGCTATACCAACCAGGCGTTGTTGGAATCCGTCTGGATGTGTATAATTAAGGGGAGGAAACTTACCTTTTTTCCTTCTTCAATTTTATGTGTATGAGTATATTGCCTACATATCTGTCTTACATTTCATGCATCCCTGGTGCCCTCAGCAGTCAGAAGAGGGTATGGGATCCTGTGGAACTGGAGTTATAGATGGCTGTGAGCTTCCATGTGGGTGATGGAAATTGAACTCAGGTCCTCTGCAAGAGCAGCCTGTGCTCTTAACCATTGAGCTGTCTCTAGTCCTTTTCCTTTTGTTCTGAGACAAGGTGTCGCTGTGTAGCCCTGGCTGGCCTAGAACTTCCTGTGTACATCAGGCTGGCCTTGAAATCACATGAATGTACCTGCTTCCTGCTGGAGCTCTGGGATTAGTGGTGTGTGCCACCACACCTGACTCATGGAGAACTTTTTAAGAAAGGGATACCTAGGGCCGGGCCGTGGTGGCACATGCCTTTAATCCCAGCACTCAGGAGGCAGAGGAGGCAGGCGGGTCTCTGTGAGTTCAAGGCCAGCCTGGGCTACAGAGTGAGTTCCAGAAAAGGCTCCAAAGCTACACAGAGAAACCCTGTCTTGGAAAAAAAAAGGGGGGGGGGGCGGGGTTGGGGGGGATGATACCGAGCTTGCTGAGTGGAACAGATGGGAATCAGTAGTAGAAATGAATGTCTTCAGGTGGCAGGGAAGTGCGTATCATGAGCTAATAACTAAAGAGAGCTCATGAGCTAACATGAAAGTTAGGTCTAATAATTCAGTGGTGTGGAGAGGAGCGGGTTGGATGGGAGCAAGGCCGGATTTCATTTGGAAACATTGTTCCCTTGTGTCATTGGAGAGGAGGAGCCCCCAGAAGAGGTCTGCAGGTGCCTCTGGGCAGGGCTTGGTGACAGCAGGTGTGAGAGGCACCCTCTGCTTCCCTGTGTTACTCCTGTGTTGGTTTTTTTCCCTAAGATAGGACCTTGCTGCGTGGTGTGAGAGGGCATGTGGCCTGGACTGACACTCCCCATGGGTATTGGTTTTCTAACAGCAGCTATGATGATCATTCATCTGACCGGCGGGTATATGATCGTCGGTACTGTGGCAGCTACAGGCACAATGACTATAGCCGGGATCGAGGAGAGGCCTACTACGACACAGACTTCCGGCAGTCCTATGAGTACCATCGGGAGAACAGCAGTTACCGAAGCCAGCACAGCAGCCGGAGGAAACCCAGACGGCGGAGGAGACGGAGCCGCACGTTCAGCCGCTCATCTTCAGTGAGTGCCAGCCCAGGCCTTTCCTCTCCCATTCTTCTTCCGTCCCGCCGGGACCCTGATAAATAAAAAGTCCCCTTGTTCTCAGTCATGCTTTGGAGCATGAACATTGAAGTGGGCACTGAGTGTGCCCACCCTCCTGGAAGATCTCCAACTCTTGAGGGGCCCCAGATCTCCTTTGGGGATAAAAGGGCATGGGACCTTTATGCCCTGAGTGATAGGTTGATATGTTGGGGGCTTGTGTTGGGAGCATCTGCTCTGCCCAGAGGCCTCTATTTTGATGAGGACCTTGGTTTTGAAAGGCCTGTGTCTCCCAAGCCCTGGGCTCCGTGGCCCCTCAGCAAACAAGTTTGGGTTGGAGGGCAAGGGAAGACTGCGTCTGCCTAGAAGGGTGCTTCATTGAGCATGGGGTTGTGGGTAACACTGGCAACATCATCACTTTTCTGCTCTGCCCTTGCCTCTCCCTGTCCTGATTTGGGTTTGGGGACTTGGGATTATGCGCCGCTCTCTCTTCTCACACCGATCCGCCTTACCGCATCTGACGTGTTCCCTTCCACTGTCCCCCATCATCGTCTGTCCCCCCTGGCTGGGCGCCTGTGACCGGTGACCCCTCCACCACCCACCCCGTCTCCCTCCGGCCCCTGATCCGACACCTGGCTTGCTCCGACCCCCCCCACCCCCCGACAGCAGCACAGCAGCCGGAGAGCCAAGAGTGTAGAGGACGACGCTGAGGGCCACCTCATCTACCACGTCGGGGACTGGCTACAAGAGCGATGTACAAGCCAAATCGTAACAATCCTATAGCCTGTAATGGTCCCATAGCCATCCTAACGTCCCCTGCCAACCCGAGTCACAGCCTCTTTTGCCTCTTCTCAGTGGTGTTGCTCATCTGGGTGGTTGAGTTGCTGTTGAGAATTGACCTGTTGTCCACTCCCAGCTCTCATGGCCCCTGGGTTAAAGGTGGTGGGAGTCACACAGGGGTTTTCTTCCCCTGCAGCCATCTATATCTGTTCCCCCTTCCTTCATCTCCTCACCCCAGGTTGCTGTGCCCTGTTCTCTTCCAGTTCATCTCATTCCCCCCTTTTCTCCCTCCCTCTCCCCGACCCTGCTTTCTTTCATTGCAGATGAGATTGTAAGCACCTTAGGAGAAGGGACCTTTGGCCGTGTCGTGCAGTGTGTGGACCATCGCAGGTAACCAACCGCTGGCCAGCTGCTTCCTCCACATCTGATAGGCATGGAAGAGTATGAGGGCATCAGACTTGTTTGCAGCTTAGACAGACAGAATTTCTTAGTACTTAAACGGACCCATTCAGTGTGGGATGTCCTTGAACCCGACAAAAGCCTCCCTGTTGACCTACAGGGGTGGAGCAAGAGTTGCCCTGAAGATCATTAAGAACGTGGAGAAGTACAAGGAAGCAGCACGACTGGAGATCAACGTGCTGGAGAAAATCAACGAGAAAGACCCCGACAACAAGAAGTAAGCAGAGGAGTGTGGGAGGAGGCTAAGAGGCCCTCCCTCCAGAAGGAAGGTTCCAGACTCGGGCTAGGCAGGCAGGAGAGTGTAGACGTTCGGGTCCATTCTTTCTTTCCTTTTTCTTTTTTTTAAAGATAAGCTGGCCTCTAAGCTGCTTGCAGAGCAGACTGGCCTTGAATTCACAGAGATCCTCCTGCCTCTGCCTCCTGAGTGCTCTGATTAATGGCGTGCACCACCACACCCAACCCATTCAACTTTTGATCATATGAGAGTAGTAGACCATTAGGATAGGCCTATGACATTCTTAATCCACTCCCCTTGTTTTTATGACATGTAGATTGCTCTGCAATCTGGGAATGCACCTGGCAGTGGTGAGCATCACTATTGATGATGCAGGCCTGTAATCCATCCACTTGGGAGAAGAGGAAAAGACAGATTGGAAGCACAAAGCCTTCCTGGGCTACAGAGCAAGCTCAAGGTGGCCTGGGCAATTTAGTAAGACCTTTTCTCACAACCGAAAAAGGTGGTGGAGAGGTAACTAGGGATGGAGTGCCAGCCAACTATTTTACAGAGTCCTAAATTCAAACCCCAGTACAACACACAGACATGTACAATTTGTTCAGGAAGCTGAGGCAGGAGAATCAGAAGTTTGAGACTAGGGCTGGAGAGGTTCTCAGCAGTTAAGAGTCCATACTACCATTGGATAGGACCTGAGTTTAGTTTCTAGCACCCGTAGAGAAGCGCACAGTATTTCTGGAAGCTAGGCAGTGGTGGCACATGCATTGAGGCAGAGGCTGGCGGATTTCTGAGTTCATGGCCAGCCTGGTGTACAGAGTGAGTTCCAGGACAGCTAAGGCCATGCAGAGAAACCCTGTCTCAAAAAAAAAAAAAACCAAACAAACCAAAAAAACAGTCTGGCGGTGGTGGCACATGCCTTTAATCCCAGCATTCGGGAGGCAGAGGCAGGTGGATCTCTGAGTTCAAGGCAAACCTAGTCTGTAGAGTGAGTTCCAAGACAGGCACCAAAGCTACACAGAGAAACCCTGTCTCCAAAAAACAAAAATAGCTCTAGGGAAACCCAGCACCTCAGGCCTCCTCAGAAATCTGCAGTCACCTGCACATAACGCACACACACAATTAAAAATAAAATCTTTAAATGAAAATGTGGGGCTGGTAGTGGTAGACCCTTGGTGGGATGTGAAAGGATTTGAGCCTGAGCGTTAACTGAAGAGCGACAGGCTGTAGGACTTGGTTGGGACTGTGGGTATTTATGCGGTTCACACACAATTGAGGGGCTGAACTTGCATAAAACGGTTATGCAGAAGTTTGATTATTTTATTTGTTTTTCAGATTGTGGATATTTTTGGGTTTTTTTTTTGTTGTTTGGTTTTGGTTTTGGTTTTGGTTGGTTGGTGGTTTTATTTTTAGGCAGTATCTCATTGTAGCCCAGGCTAGTTTCTCCTCAGCCTTGTAGCCAAAGGCAGGAATAATCTTGAACTCTTGATCCTCTTGACTTAACCTAGGATTATAGAGGTGTCCCACTGCACCGAATTATATGTGGTGTACCAGGTATTAGACTGTGCATGCTAGGCAAGTATTTCCCCAACTGAGCTGTATCCCCAACCCAGAGAGGACTTAACAAACCGTCAGTGTAAGCTTGGGCAGCCCTGTGGCTGAGAGTAAGTTTCAGGCAGTGGGGCTGGAATGCAGCGGCTTATGAGTGTGAGACCAGGATGAGCCACATAGGAGTTTCCAGATCAGGCTGGGCTACGGTAGGACCCAGACTTAACAAAAAAGGTGGCTTTGGTAATTGAGAATCTACATTGTTTGGGATTTGATGCTGATAGCTTTTCAGCAAATAGTTGGGGGCGGGATTGGTTTTTGTTGGTTTGTTTGAGACAGGGTCATGCTACATAGCCCAGGCTGGCCTCAAATTCATGATGATTCTCCTGCCTCTAAGTTCCTGAGTGCTCTGATGCAGGAGTGCACTGCCACACCCTGCTTAACAAATAGATTTGTTCTCCTTGTTTTGAGGGTTGGGGATTGAACATGAGCAAGTTCTGTATTCCTGAATTACAGCTGCAGTGTAGCCAATAGGTTTTGAACTGCTTAAAATGTCTGGGAGTTTGGCAGGTAGCGCTTTTCGGTTCTTCAAAAAAAGCCATTCTCTAGCTGAACTGAATTTTGTTAATTTTATTATTATTTTTTTTAAGTGACAGGGTATCATGTAGCCCAGGCTATCCTCAAGCTCACTGTGTAGTTGAAGATGAGCTTGAGCTTATGATTCTCCTGCCTCCACCTCCCAACTGCTGAGATTACAGGTTCATGCCATCATAACTGTTACATGTAATGCTGCAGATTGAACCTTGGGCCTTGTGCATGCTAAGTAGGTGCTCTACCAAGTGAGCTACATTACTAGCCTTTATTAGGATATTAACTGGCATGTTTGTATACAACTGTGGAATCAACAACTGCAGTCCCTCCTTGTGGTGGGTGGTGGGTGGTGGGAGCTTGTTAGCCATCCAGCTTCCCCATTTTTTCCCAGCCTCTGTGTCCAGATGTTTGACTGGTTTGACTTCCATGGCCACATGTGCATCTCCTTTGAGCTTCTGGGCCTTAGCACCTTCGATTTCCTCAAAGACAACAACTACCTGCCCTACCCCATCCACCAAGTGCGCCACATGGCCTTCCAGCTCTGCCAGGCCGTCAAGTGTGAGTGGGGTGGGCTGAGGCGGACTCTGGGGCAGCGCTTCCTTCCATCAGACCTCTTCTGTGTACTTGTGTGCTGGGCAAGCCCCTAGCCTGTCAGTGTGCCAGCACACCTGGGACTGTCTTGACGTCTCTTCTAACTTCTTGACTGATGTCGTTACCATCATGATTGCTCTTAGTCCACATGACAGCACTTAGTGTCTTTGCCGCATCCCTTCTTTCTTGGAGAAGTGCTGGACAGCAAGCACAAAAGTCCCCTTGCTAGAGTCTTAGGTCTGTGTAATAAAGTGCTTTTTACACGAAGCAGATGGGAGAACACTGAACCATTCAGCTTAGGTGCCAGCTTCAGAATGTAGAGGATTTGTTTTTCTGCATCTTCACAGTGATGCAGTTTTAATTAATGGAGTTTACAGAATGTCTGATAATTACGTAGATCAAAGTCAAGACCAAACAAAAACTCGCACTTGTAGCACGCTGCTGCTTTTCCATCAGATGAACTGTATGTGCATTTTCTATTACTCAGGGTAGAGCCTAGGCCAGGCAGAGCAGAAAGTAGTCCCAGTGGAGTCTGGGCCTGCCTCCTCACCAGCTTTGTCCTTGGTACTCAATCGGGTCAGCTGATGCCAGTTAGCGCTAGCCACCTGGATCTAGCCTGATCTAGCCTTCTCCCCGCAGTCCTCCATGATAACAAGTTGACACATACGGACCTCAAACCTGAAAATATTCTGTTTGTGAATTCAGACTACGAACTCACCTACAACCTAGAGAAGGTAAGATGGACAGGGCCCACCCTCTGTCCAAAGGGGCAGCACCTGGGCACTTGGCTTTTGGTTAGCTCTTTGTGTTCTCCCTTTTACTAGTTTCTCCCTGTCTGGCTCCAGCTGGGTAAAACCAGCGTACCACAATAAGTAAAGAGGGAACGATTTAAGAAGACTTACATAGAAAGACAGTTAGTCAAGTTTCCTAACGGTGAAAATGTCCACACTCCCTTTTTTAGATGTGTATTTCTGTGTGGTAGGAAAACTCTGCTTGCTTGGCAGCTTGAGGTCTCAGTGCTGAAGGTCCTCTTCACCCTTTGTTACATAGTACAGATTTTCAGAACAGTACGGCAGACACTTGAGTCCAGTCTTCGGACACTTGGAGACTTCCATATTATTCCATAATCATTTCTTAGCCTTTTTCCTTTTCTACTCTTAAAGTCCTGTGCTGGCACATGCCTGTAATCCCAGCACTTGGGAGGCTCTGAGGCAGGAGGATTGCTGCAGGTTCAAAGCCTGACTGGGGTACAAGTGAAATCCTGTTTTAAACAAACAACAACAAAATACCAGGAGCCAGATTTCCTGAGTATATGGGAACAGGACTCAAAGGCTCCCTAGTCTGCGAATCTCGGTTTGGACAGAGATTCATTCCCACGTGCTTTGCTCCTAGAAGCGAGATGAGCGCAGTGTGAAGAGCACAGCTGTGCGGGTGGTGGACTTCGGCAGTGCCACCTTTGACCATGAACACCATAGCACCATTGTCTCCACCCGCCATTACCGAGCCCCAGAGGTCATCCTCGGTAAGGGAGCTCAGGGCCGCCCGGCGTGTGAAGTGATGTGAGGGTGGCGCATCTTACGCATCCTAATACCTCTTGCTCTCACCACGCAGAGCTGGGCTGGTCACAGCCGTGTGATGTGTGGAGCATAGGCTGCATCACCTTTGAGTACTACGTCGGCTTCACCCTCTTCCAGGTAAGTGGTGGGGTTACTAGGCCACCCCACATTCTTCTGATCTGCTGAGGACATACCTGCTACTCAGTCCTCCACATCGCCGTCTGGCAACCAGTCCCCAGCATTCCTTCCTGAGTGCCGGGCTGAGATCTACCTTTGTTTCCCAGACCCATGACAACAGAGAACATCTAGCCATGATGGAAAGGATCCTGGGTCCTATCCCTTCTCGGATGATCCGAAAGACAAGGTGAACCTGAGCAAGAGGGGCTTACCCTCTCCTGTCCGTGGAATTGGTCTGTTGCACACCATTTTCTTTTTCTCATTGATAGTCCCTAGCCCCCACTTTCACATGGTCAAACAAGGGAAAGCAGCTTATAAAAGGGGAACCTTTTTATGCAACAACCTCCCCTTCCCCTCTAGAAAACAGAAATATTTTTATCGGGGTCGCCTGGATTGGGATGAGAACACATCGGCTGGGCGCTACGTTCGTGAAAACTGCAAGCCACTGCGGGTGAGCCTGGCCAGGGGTATATATTGTCCACAATCTAAAGGTTGCTTCCTTCTTAGGGTGGTTTGCCCCTGGAATGCATTTTATAAGCAGAAAGTTAGGACAGGAGGGGAGGGGAAAAAAGATAATCTGATCACCAATGAACAGAGACAAGAGAATGGTCTCACAGGGGCAGGGAGGTTAGCTAGCCTAACTTGAGACAAACAGAGATCAAAGCAATGTCAGAAAAGAATAAACTACCTTTGAAGAGCTTACGTTTTAATGTGGAGCTAAAGAAGATTTATGAAGTTGACAAGGATATACAAGTAGAACTTTCAGACTATAAAGGAGGAATTGTGCTAGTAGGAAGGTAGGTTGAGCTGTAAAATCAGAAACATTGGTCAAAATGTGGTTTTGTTAAGGTAGCATTCAAATTGAATGCAAACTGAGCCAGAAAGGGAAGGTAGGGCTTGAAAGGAGGCAGAAGGCTCGGGATGATGGCACAGGTTTGTAATCCCAGCACTTGGGAGGCTGAGGTCAGAGAATATTGAGTTCAAAGTCAACTGCAGTGCGTAGTTACAGAACAGCCTGGGCTACATGGAGACCCTATCTTAAAAGGAGAATGGAAAGGAAAGAAAAAATAAAAGTTGTGAGGCATCCTGCTTTACCTTATTCCTGCCCTCCACCAGCGGTATCTGACCTCAGAGGCAGAGGAACATCACCAGCTCTTCGATCTGATTGAAAGTATGCTAGAGTATGAGCCTGCTAAGCGGCTGACCTTAGGTGAAGCCCTTCAGCATCCTTTCTTCGCCTGCCTTCGGACTGAGCCACCCAACACCAAGTTGTGGGACTCCAGTCGGGATATCAGTCGGTGACAATCAGGCCTTGGACCCCCTGCTTCTTGTGCAGCAGTGGGTGTCCAGTCCAGGACACTGGTGCTTTTTTATACACGAGAACAGAGCCAGAACTCGCCTCCTCTCCTGCCCCTGGCTCCTTTATACCTGTAAATATGTGAAATAGTGTATATATGACAGAACTTGTACCTATCACTTCAACCCCTGCCTTGTATATACTGCTCTTTACACTCTTCCAACCTCATCTGCCCCTCATGTGGAGTTGGATGGGGGGCAGAATGAGGTAACCAGGTGGTGTCTACCCATGTTTTATAAGGGATTTTGTACAGTCTTTGTGAAATAAAATTACATGCTTCATCTGACCCCATCCCTGGAATTTGAGGTTCAAGGGTACTGGGGTAACGGGGTAAGACAAGTGGTAGCCATTCTGAATTTGGGTACAAGGGTACAAAGGCAGGGCCTCTTTCCCCTGCCAGGTTAGAGCCAGACTGATTTTAAATGCACTTTGTATTCAAAGGTAGTGAAGATTAAAACAAATACAATCAGGTAGAACTTGTGTATCTGGAGTAGCTGGTGTTGGGAAATAGCTTTGACCCTTTAAATAAGTGGACATGTGACGGTAGCAATGAGGCTGTCCCCTCAAATAGAACGCGAAACCCATATAGAAAACTCAGTCTCCCGCCACTGGCCAGTGCAGGGATTTCCCATCAGTGCTGCTTGACGTGAGGCTACCTGGGATAAGTAGTTCTTTCCTGCTAGAAGTCACGTGGGTGGAAGTGCGGCGCTAGGCTGCTGAGACTGGCTGAGTGTTATCACGTGAGGTACTTCCCGCTTTAGGGTTTTTTTTTTTACGCAGGCGCAGTTCGCTACTACTGCGGGAATCTTGGTGACTCTTCCGGTTGGTTCAGCCAATTGGCGCACAGAGAAGCGGGTGGACCGAGCGCACCGGAGGGAGTTTTCGGGGCCTCCGCCGCTGTACTGCCGCGGCAGGGGCGTGGAGGGCAGGGCGGCCGGGCTCAGTTGCAAACATGGCTCAGAGCAGAGATGGCGACAACCCATTCCCCGACCCCGGCGAGCTTGACAATCCCTTTCAGGTGACTTGCGCCCGCCTCTTGGGGCAGTCTTTTTTCCCAGTTCTATGGGGTCGGACTGCTATTCCCATTTGTGACATTTGACCCAGGGAAGGTGTGTCGCTACGTAGAGGTGACGGTAGCTCCAGACCAGTGAGCATTGGGGGGGCTAAGGGGAAGTGGGCTCTGCCGAGTGGGTAAGGAGTGGGTTCTAGCAATGTAGGGTGATGATAGACGTGAAGGCAAATGCTGGGGACAACGGCGTAGCACCGAGGGCTCAGTACTTGGAGCCACGAGCAGTTGCAGGAAGTTCCTAGGAATTCCCTTGGCACCGACTGCCCGCTGAGCCCAAGTCTCTGCTCTCAGGACCCGGCTGTGATCCAGCACCGACCCAACCAGCAGTATGCCACGCTTGATGTCTACAACCCTTTTGAGAACCGAGAGGTGAGCAATTGAAGGAGCACAGAATAGCAGGGGAAGGGGGTGTGCCTTAAGCTCGGTGTGTCCATACTGGGTTGGTTGGTTTATATATGCAGAGAAAAGATGAAGTGCTGTGTTTTTTAACGCACCTAGAGACGCCAGTCAGGGCAACGGTGCCATCTAGTTTTGATGAAAAGTCAGTCTAGGGAGGACCTTCGGTCTGTGGAAAGACTTACCTGAAGTGAATCAAGGTTGGGGCTAGTCAGGGTTGAGAAACCTGCTGAGGTGTTTGATGAGAGGCCAAACTCTGAGGAGGACTTGTAGAAACTGGTTATTAGAAGGAGTTAAAGGGGGAGCTATGGGGATGTAGCTCAGCTGGGAGAGTGCTTGCTATCAAGTGCATTACTCTAGATTGCTCCACAGCACTCCATAAACAGTGTGGTGACACGGATGTGTGATCCTAGCACGTGAGAGGTACAGGCAGGAGTGTTAGAAGGTCATCCTTGGCTAGTACCAAGTTGTCTCGGGGAGGGGAGGGGGAAGGATGGCTCAGTTGGGAAAGGCTCAGCTTGTTTCCTAGACTAACAAGCTGCGTTCAGTCCCCCAAGAACAATGTGATGCAGAACGCAAGCTTCCACAGCTTGTCCTCTGACCTCCACATCATACCACACACGAACTCACACACAATGAGTACATAAATGTAATTTTAAAAGTTGAAAAACTTGAGGTGATACGTGGATAAATGCTTTAAGTGTTGCTGAAGCATCGGATAACAGGCTGTGGCCAGGCCTGCTGCAGGTCCTGAAAGAATTGTCCAACTTAAATTCACACATGGCACAGGGCTGTCAATCCCAGTGCTTAGACTGAGGCAGGAGGATTGCAAGTCCTAGACCAGCCCAAATGCCTGTTGTTTCAAAAAGAAAACAAAACAAACACCGAGGAGGTTCCTAACCTGTAGGAGAAGAGCTGCTGATGTGGGTGATGAGTTCTGGTTGCGGATGATGTCAAGCAGACTAGATGATGGTGTTGTTACAAGGGCTTAGCTGATCTCAAAGGCTTGTTTGTTTCCACCAGCCCCCACCAGCCTATGAGCCTCCTGCTCCAGTCCCAGCCCCGCTGCCTCCACCTTCAGCTCCCTCTGTACAGCCCTCGAGAAAGCTCAGCCCCACAGAGCCCAAGAACTACGGCTCCTACAGCACCCAGGTAAGGGGTGTGCCGGGGTAAGGAAAGGAGCCCGGGCTGGGTGGGCCTCGAATCACACACGCCTCTGCGCATGCTCTGTAGGCTTCTGCTGCAGCAGCCACTGCTGAGCTACTCAAGAAGCAGGAGGAGCTCAACCGGAAGGCAGAGGAGTTGGACCGCCGGGAGCGGGAGCTGCAGCATGTGGCCCTGGGAGGCACAGGTAGCAAGTGTCCTGGTTAGCGGGGAAAGAGCGCTTCATAGTTTGGAAGGAGCTGCGGAAACATCTTTTGTTTGTTTGGTTTTTCCAGTCGGGGTTTCTCTGTGTAACTGTCCTAGCTGTCCTGGAACTCGCTCTGTAGACCAGGCTGGTCTCAAACTCAGAGAGATCCTCCTGCCTCTGCCTCCTGAGTGCTGGGATTAAAGGTGCGCGCCACCACCGCCCTGTTTACAAAAACATCTTGAGAACATGGGTCCATCAATCAGATTGTTAAAACCGAGTTATAATTTAAGTTGGCACTGCTTCTTAGCCATGGGCCCTTAAGCAGTTACATAATGGGGTTTTTAAAGATTTACTTATAATATCTTTAGTTTATGCATATGAGTGTTTTGCCTGCATGTATGTAAATGCATCCATATGTGTGCAGTGTCCATAGAGGCCAGAAGAGAGCAATAGACACGCCCACCCCCACTGGAGCTGGAGTTACATGCTGTTGTAAACCCCCATGTGGGTGCTGGGAACCAAACCCTGCGCCTGTGCCGGAGCAGCCAGTGCTCCTAACCACAGCGCCATCTCTCCAGCCCTTGGGTGATAATCTTAGAAATCCCACCACTGAGCTATGCCCCAACCATTTGGTATTCCACCCCACCCCACCCCAGGGCCTTGTGCTTGCTAGGCAAGCACTCTACCGCTAAGCTAAATCCCCAACCGCATTTGGTAGTTTATATTGAGTGCTTCAGTTTCCTATTTTCTAAAACCTTCTTCTCGTTTTACAAAGCAGGAAACTGAGGGTAGAATAGAATCACCTGTGCAGGGTCCACGGCATGACCCTCAGATATTTCCAGTAACTGTTCGCTTACCAATTCCTTTTCTGTTCTTTGTTCTGTGTTGGAAGAGTCTTCCTGTGTAGACCAGGCTGAGCTGGGACTTTCTGTCCTCCTGCCTCAGCCTCCTCGGTGTGGGGTGATAGGCGTGCTCTCCCGTACCTACTGCTTTCCACTTTGTTTCTTTGGACCCGTGATTGAGAGGCCTTGGGGGGGGGGTCCCTTACTGATCTGCACTCATTTTTGAGGTCTTCCTCCTGTTTTTCCCTTACAGCTCGACAGAACAACTGGCCTCCCCTACCATCTTTTTGCCCAGTTCAGCCTTGCTTTTTCCAGGACATCTCCATGGAGATCCCCCAAGAATTTCAGAAGACAGTATCCACCATGTACTACCTCTGGATGTGTGAGTGTGAGAAGTCTTTGGGAGACATTACAGATCCATCTGTTAAATGCCCCAGAACACGCTCTGACGTTTCTTCAAGAACCTTTGGGTTACTCTTCTCATCGTGTGTGTTCTTAGGCCCTTTCCTTCTGTCACTATCCATACATGGATTCTGAATTCTTGCAAATTTGTTTTCACGGAGATCATGTCTGATCTGTGGGGTTGATTCTCCAGGGCATGGGCCCATCCTCTCATGCTGCCGCCACACTGGGGAGGCATATTTGATAGGCTTCATTGCATTCCAGCAAGTCCCTTCACCCTGTCCCTCTGCCCCTCAGGCAGCACTTTGGCTCTTCTCCTGAACTTCCTCGCCTGCCTGGCCAGGTTCTGTGTGGACGCCAGCAGCGGCTCAGGCTTTGGACTGTCCATGCTCTGGCTCCTCCTTTTCACTCCGTGCTCCTTTGTCTGCTGGTACCGCCCGATGTATAAGGCTTTCCGGTAAGCGAGGGGGCGTGGAGGGTCTGCAGTGGCCCCTGAGGCCGCTCCTCCAACCCTAATCTTCTGACTCTCCCACTCTTTGCTTTTTTTTTTCTCTTTGCAGGAGTGACAGTTCATTCAATTTCTTCGTTTTTTTCTTCATTTTCTTCGTCCAGGATGTGTTCTTTGTCCTCCAGGCCATTGGCATCCCAGGGTGGGGCTTCAGGTGTGTGAGTTGCCATCTGTCCTCCCCCTCCTCCTCCCCCACCTCCTCCCCCCACTCTACTCCCCCCACTCCAGGCAATTCAGTTATAAGGTAGAGTTGTCTTATACCCACAAGCAAAAGGGCATGTGCGCTTTCTCCAGAGAGGCTAATTGAGCAAGAAGTCAAGATACTTGGCTAGAGAACCCAGAGAACTCTAGACAGGCAGCAACTGAAAAAAGGCCATGTCATCACAGTGGAAAGAAGGGAGCATCTCAAGTGAGAAGATTCTCTTCTGAAGGAGGAGCCAGGAGAGTTAGGAGCTCATGCTTCAGAAGTGAGTTAGAAAGTGAAGAGAGCCGGGCAGTGGTGGCGCACGCCTTTAATCCCAGCACTCGGGAGGTAGAGCCAGGCGGATCTCTGTGAGTTTGAGGCCAGCCTGGGCTACCAAGTGAGTCCCAGGAAAGGCGCAAAGCTACACAGAGAAACCCTGTCTCGAAAAACCAAAAAAAAAAAAAAAAAGAAAGAAAGTGAAGAGAGTAGATGTAATGGGACTGCTTGGTTCATAGAATGCCGCCAGATTGACAGAGGAGTGAGCACTGATGGGCATACCCAGTGACCGGTGGGGAAACAGAGCCCCTGCGGAGGGCAACCCCTCCTCACCAGCACTCTTCCCTCCCCCACAGTGGCTGGGTCTCTGCCATCGTGGTGCTGAGAAACAACACAGTGGTGGCTGTGCTCATGCTGCTGGTTGCCCTGCTCTTCACCGGTGTCGCTGTGCTGGGAATTGTGATGCTGAAGCGGGTGAGGGACTGGGTGGAAGTGGGGGTGGGGCTTGATCGCGAGTCCCTAGGGGGTACAGAGTGGAACATCAGGAAGGAACTGGGCCAGGACAGCAGAGGGGCGGGTTCTCAGCTAATGGACTTGCTTGGGTGAGTGAATGTATGTGTTTGGAGGGAGTGCCATCCCAGAAGGGAAGCCAGAGCAGCAGGCTGCTGAGTGGTGGTGGTGTCAGCTTGGGGTGGGGTAGGAGGGATTGCCTACGTTGTAATGTCTCTGCCATCTTCTTGCAGATCCATTCCTTGTACCGCCGAACGGGCGCCAGCTTCCAGAAAGCCCAGCAAGAATTTGCTGCTGGTGTCTTCTCCAACCCAGCGGTTCGAACTGCCGCTGCCAATGCAGCTGCGGGGGCTGCTGAAAATGCCTTCAGGGCCCCATGACCGCCACTGGGATGCCCTGACCCTGCCACCTGTGGGAATCCCTGAAGTCTCTGGGATTCAGGGAGGCATTGCTACTTAATGACTTCTGTGGGGCTCTTAATTCCACAGCCATGAGGCCAAGCCTGACTCGGAGGTGTGGGAACCCACTGTGACTCGGTCATTACTTGCCTTTGTCCCCCATCTGACAACACCGCCACACCTCTCACATACCCCAAGCCCAGTTTCCCTGCTGTGCCAAGGATGTCTCTTCCGTTATTTAAATTAAAAAAGAAAAAAAAAGTGTAACTGAAACTTACCCATTTCCTGGATCTTTACTGGAGATTAGGACTTTTGAAAGTGTCGAGAGGGGGACTGGAGTGGAAAGACGGCAGTATCTACAGGAGAGGATGCACTAAACAAACTGGGTGGGATGACAGGAGGCCTGCGACACGGGGAGCCTCAGCCCAGTCAGTTTGCCACCCCTTCCCATTGATGATGGGCAGTCAGCCACCTCTGCGGAGAACTCTGCATCCTGGGAACCTGACGTGTTGGGTAGGGCGAAAAACGGGCACAGAAATGATCCTTGACCAGCCAGGCTTCGGGAAGAGGCTAGGGTTGCAGGAGGGCCTCTCCCTATCTCCTCCCCTCGCCAGGGTTGCTTTCGGACTACAGCTCCCGGGATGCATTGCACCAGCCACCACACCCCTCCTCCGCACCACGCACCATCCCCCACCCTCCCACCCCGCCTCTAGAGCCTGACCTGCTGCAGCTGGAGGAGCTAAGGGAGCAGAGCGTGGTGGGGAGGGGAGCGGGCCTCGCGACCCTGGAGACAGTTTCCGCGGCCTCTCCCCACCAGGCGGCCCCGGATCACCAAAGGCACCTCTAGTCCCTGCATGCAGACCTTCCTCCTCCTCTGTAGACTCTGCATCCCTCTTTGCCCTCCCCACCCTTCCCTGGGCTCCGGAAAGCTACTCTATCTTCAGTCTGGGATCAGCCCTTCTCGGCACCCCTCTTCATTAAGGAAATGCAATGAGCCGGTGCCCTCGCGTCCTCATCGCTGCCCCGGGCACGGTACCCGTCTGGTGGTGGGGAGGGAGCCCTTCACTGTCCCTTCGTGACGCCCCTCCTTTGGGCCTTCCTCCAGCTAGCGTCCCTGGGCGATGCCCCAGAGGACCTAGCCAGGAGGTGGGCTTTACAGCGAGGGCGCTGGAAAGGATAAAGAACGGGGCTTTGGGCGCCTCTGAGATGCTCCCAAGTATCAAGGGGGACCGAGCGAGGTATGGGCAACCGGGCGGCAGGCATGATGCCCTCGCCTAGTGACTCCAGCCGCTCGCTGACCAGCCGGCCCAGTACCCGGGGCCTTACCCATCTCCGCCTCCACCGACCCTGGCTGCAGGCCCTGCTCACGCTGGGGCTGGCCCAGGTGCTCTTGGGCATCCTGGTGGTAACCTTCAGCATGGTGGCCTCCTCTGTCACCACCACCGAGAGCATCAAGAGGTCCTGCCCGTCTTGGGCTGGGTTCTCGGTGAGTTGGGTAAAGAGTGCACAGTAGTGGGGTGGGAAAAGCTGCTCAGGCCCCACCCCTCCTCACCTGCAAGCCTCCAAGCTTGTTTTTCCTTCCTGTCCGGGTCCTCTCCCTCCTTGCAGGGCTGGGTGCATCCTGTGGCGAGGGGCTCACTCAGGTGCTTCCCCTGCCAGGCTAAGCTTGTACCCACTCTGTCCCTAGCTGGCGTTCTCCGGGTTGGTTGGCATTGTGTCCTGGAAGCGTCCATTCACTCTAGTGGTAGGTGCCAAGGCCCAATGCCCACTGGGAGGCAGGTGCTCAACACCAGAGGGGATAGATACCCTTTATGCCCTCAGGAAGGGAACTGGTTTTCCAGTTGGTGCTAGGCTGGCAGAAGGTGTCTCTTAGGAAAAGAGGGTGCCTCATTCTGTGGAAGAGGAGAGAGAGCTGGTGAAGGTCCCAGCCCTGAGGTGACATCCTCTTCCCCCAGATCTCGTTCTTCTCCTTGCTTTCGGTGCTCTGTGTCATGCTCAGCATGGCTGGCTCTGTTCTCTCCTGTAAGAACGCTCAGCTGGCTCGGGACTTCCGAGAATGCTCCATGGTGAGATTTGAGGTGGGAGACCTAGAAAGGACTGGTTAGGGGAGGTGTGGGGGACCCCCCGAGTTTGCTCTGATCCAGGCTGCCTTGCCCTTTCCACTCCCACACAGGAAGGGAAGGTCTGCGTGTGCTGCCCCCCAATTTCTCTACACAGACCCTGCCCACAGTGGGGCCAGGAGCTGAAAGTCGCCCTTAACTCCACCTGTGATGAAGCGCGAGGGGCCCTCAAGGTGAACATGCGCCCCCCGCCCCCATTCCTGCCTCCTCCACTATCATCTTGGTTCTCCTCCTTGCCTCCTCTCTGGGGGTTCTCAAAGGCTCCAGTGTGTGGGGTTGACCCCTCCCAGGCCCTGTACTCCTCACCGTCATTGTCGTTGTTTTTCCTTCTCCAGAACTTGCTCTTCAGTGTCTGTGGCCTCACCATTTGTGCCGCAATAATCTGTACCCTCTCGGCTATTGTCTGCTGTGTCCAGATCTTCTCCCTGGATCTGGTACATATGGTGAGAAGGTGGCAGGGCCCAAGCCCACAGGGCTGGTGGCAGGCAGCGGGGGTGTGTGCTGGGACTCGGCTCGCAAAGCAGTCGCTACAGGTCTGGGTTTTTGAGCTTGGGGCTCTGGGTCACCTGAGGATATTTATTACAGAGATGTGTAGGGCCAAAGGGAGTGGGGAGGACTGAATGGGGTGAGATCAAGAAGGTCCCAGATGGAAGTAGGGGTGAAGGATGGACAGTCCTGTGGTGACAGCAAGCAGGTGATAATTATGGATAGGTGTGAAACTAAAAGAGAGATGGGTGGGTAGAGCCAGACCTGGAGGTGCAGAGTGGGCACAGGTTGAAGAAGCAACTGGGTGTGGTTCTGAAGGCTTGGAACTGGATCTTCCTAGTGGCGTTAGGACCATAAAAATAGCAGAAAGGAAAGAAATTTGAAACCAGGCTTGCTCCCCAGCAGCTGGCCCCTGAACGCTCAGTCTCAGGCCCTCTAGGGCCCCTGGCTTGCACGTCGTCGCCTCCAGCTCCTCTCCTCCACACCATGCTGGACCTGGAGGAGTTTGTCCCACCTGTGCCCCCCCCACCCTACTACCCTCCAGAGTATACCTGCAGTTCAGAAACAGACGCACAAAGGTAAGGCTGGGGGAGGAGGACTGGGGCTGGGCCTGGATTGGTGGGGAGGCATAGATGTGGAGTAGGAGCTATTTTCCAGGCCCTGATCCTCTCCCTCATCCTGCCAGCATCACGTATAATGGCTCCATGGATAGCCCAGTGCCCTTGTACCCTACTGATTGCCCTCCGTCTTACGAGGCCGTCATGGGGCTACGAAGAGACAGCCAGGTAAGGAGGGGGCTTGGTGCAGCTGGGAGCAGTGGATAGAGCCTGGAAAGCTGCTTGATTTAGGATGCCAACAGTTCCCGTGATCTCTGTAGCACACCCACCTCATCTTTGATCTGCCCTAGAGCTGCTGAGGGGCGTGGGAGATGAACTAGTATTCCTCTATTAAAGATGTGCTGCTGGGTAGGATGGTTCACTCCTGTAATCCCAGCACTGGAGAGGCAGAAGCAGTAAGTGCCACAAGATCGAGGGCAACCTGGTCTACTTAGAGAGTTCTAGGCCAGCCAGGGCTTCAGTGACCTTGTCTCAAAAGATAAAGACAAGGAAACTAATGGCCTCATAAGTGACTCATGCAAAGCCAACTGTAGTGGCATATGCCTATCAACATAGCACTTGGGAAGTGGAGGCAGCAGGATTAGGAGTTCAAAGGCTAGCCTAGGCTACTCAGCAAACCCTGTCTCAGAAAAACCAACCAACCAACCAACAAAAATCAGCTAACTCATACAGAGTGACGAAGCTGGTCTAGACCCTAGTCTCCAGAGCTCTCTCCAGTGCTTGGGAATGGTCATGCCAGTGTGAAGCGCTGGACTTTCGATCCTGTGTCTTCTGCAGGCCACTCTGTTTGATCCTCAGCTTCACGATGGCTCCTGTGTGTGTGAGCGGGTGGCCTCCATTGTAGATGGTGAGCAGAGTCGGGTTGGAGGGGACCAGGGCAGGGTGGGGCCATAAGGAGGGAAAAACAAGGTTGGAGACTGTGGCCTCTTAGAACCCTGGGCCTGTCTGTCTCGTCAGACTGGCTCATGAAGAGCAGCTGCCCTCCTGCAGCCCTACCTAGCGCTCGCTCCCTTGCCACCCACAGTGTCCATGGACAGCGGGTCCCTGGTGTTATCGGCCATCGGCGACCTCCCGGGGGGCTCCAGCCCCTCCGAAGACTCATGCCTGCTGGAACTCCAGGGCTCTGTGCGCTCCGTCGACTACGTGCTCTTCCGCTCCATCCAGCGCAGCCGAGCAGGCTACTGCCTTAGCCTGGACTGCGGCCTGCGGGGCCCCTTCGAAGACAGCCCCCTGCCCCGGCGGCCCCCACGGGCGGCCCGCTCCTATTCCTGCTCAGCCCCTGAAGCCCCACCCCCGCTCGGTGCCCCCACGGCTGCGCGAAGTTGCCACCGGCTGGAGGGCTGGCCGCCCTGGGTGGGACCGTGCTTCCCGGAGCTGAGACGGCGGGTCCCCAGAGGAGGCAGCCGCTCCGCCGCACCCCCTCCTGCCCGAGCCCCTGCCCGACGCTTCAGCGATAGCTCAGGTTCCCTCACCCCACCCGGGCACCGGCCTCCTCACCGGACACCCCCGCCACCACTGCTGCTGCCCAGGTCTCACAGCGACCCAGGCATCGCCACCACCTCCAGCGACACTGGTGAGCCGCACACCCTCCCCTGCTTCAGGGAAGGGTAAACCGCTAGGATGGGGACCCTGTGAGGTTCCTGAGGGGGGGAAGAAGGTGATGTACTCCTGCGGTGCCCTTCCTGAGTACTCACCTCTGAGCGACAGAGGCCTCGGGGCTAATAACCAGGAGGAGGACTTGGTACTTGAGACCATTTCCACAGCGCCTGAGCCTGGGCTGCATAACCCGCTCGGGTATAGAAACAGACCAACCGACATAGTTCAGGGTCACACAGGAAGTGCCCCAGATCCCATCTGGGGACCCTAGACAGAGCTGGGGGGGCCACAGCAAGTGAAGGACAGCACTGGCGAGCCCAGCTTCCTGCGTTATATACCGTCTAGTTGTGGGCAGAAGTGATTGCCCCTTGAGTGGTGATGGAGTGCAGAACCAGGAGAATCACCTTGAGCCTGGGCGCTCCCGGGGTGGTGGGGGGTGGGTGGGTGGGGGGGCGTGCGTGGGGGGAGAGGTGTGTTCACGTAGCACTCACGCGGTCCTTTATTTCCTCTCCCCAGCTGACTTCAGGGACCTTTATACCAAAGTGCATGAGGAAGAAGCGGCCTCCGTCTCCTCTGCAGACACAGGTCAGGCGTGTGGTGGGCGGCTGGAGGGTGTGGCCCCTGTGTGGCCTGCACACATTCCCTGCTTACTCTTCCTCTGCAGGGCTCTGCTCTGAAGCCTGCCTTTACCGCCTAGCCCGCTGCCCTTCCCCCAAGCTGCTACGTGCCCGCTCGGCCGAGAAACGCCGCCCAGTGCCCACCTTCCAGAAGGTTCCCCTGCCTTCAGGTCCTGCACCTGCCCACTCTCTAGGGGACCTGAAAGGAAGCTGGCCGGGCCGAGGCCTGGTCACTCGTTTCCTCCAGCTGTCCAGGAAGTCCCCGGATCCCGCCGGGACTGCAGCCCGTGGCCATAAGCAGGTATGTGTCAGAGGAGCCAGCAGACATCACTGGGAAAGCCCGGCGCCTTAGGTTGGCCCGTACCCATGCCCTCTTCTGTGTCCCCTTCCAGGTGCGCAGGAACCCGTGGGGACGGCCAGGTCGGGAGAGCCTCCACCTACGCAGCTGTGGTGATTTGAGCTCCGGCTCCTCCCTGAGGCGACTCCTCTCCGGCCGCCGGCTGGAGCAAGGCGTCCGCCCACACAGCCTCAGCCTCAATGGAGGCAGCCGAGAGACTGGGTTCTGATTCGGGCTTGTACCAATCAACAGATCCAGATGAAGGCTGGAGGCACGGGCATCGGCTGGTTGGGACCAGCAGCCCTGTGTACTGGCTGGCTCAAAAGGAAACCCGCTGTATACCCTCCCAAGGCATCCCTTTCCTGCCTGCCTTTGGGGGTTCCGCTGCTTGCCTCTGTCCCTCTGGACCGCAGAGCTTCTGCCCTGGGCTGCATGGGTGTTGAAGCTGTGGGAGGAGACGCCCCCTGCTTGATGGAAGAACCTTAGTAAACTCCCCCAGCATGAGCGTGCCTCTTTCTGGTAGTCCATGGCACTGTATGGGGGCAAAGGGATGAGCGTTTGAGATCAGGTTGATTTGTGCCTTGACATGTGGTGGTAGGCGGACAAGAAGAGACAGGAATCTAGGTGGCTTTGGGCTCTGCCACCTCCTGCTGCATGACCTCGGGCAAGTTAGTTAACCTTAATTGCCTGACCTGTGAAACATTGTGAACGTGAATGTTTGTAACACTGAGTAAGCCTTCAATAAATTTCAGTTTCTCCCTTCTCTTTTGGACTGTTCTGTTGTTTAAGCAGACTTGGAGTTTATTAAGGACATTTTAACATAAAGGGTTTTTTTTTTCTTGGTTTGTTTGTTTGTTTGTTTTTAGGCAAGGTTTCTTTATATAGCCCTGGCAGCCGTGAAACTCACTATGTAGACCAGGCTGACCTTGAACTCACAGAGATACCCCTGTCTCTGCCTCCCAAGTGCTGAGATTAAAAGTATGTACCACCATGCCTAGCTTTTTAGCATAGATCTTAAGCACAGAAGTTAATACAGGGATGCTCAGAAAAGTAAGGGAGGGGCTGGAGAGACTGCTCAGGTGGTTAAGGGCACTGGCTGATTTGTAGCAGGCCAGAATTCAATTCCTAGCAGCCACGTATCAGCTAATAATCATCTGTAGCTCTATTCTTAGGGGCCTCATGCCCTCTAGTTCCCTTGGGCATCAAGCATGGTACACATACTTGTGATATTTTATTTGTATGTTAATAAAGTTTGCCTGGAGATCAGAGGTCATAGCCAGCCATAAACAAAAGTCAGGCGTGGTAGCACACGCCCTAATCCAATCACATGCCAGGCAGAGTCTCTGTGCATTCAAGGACACAGCCTTCAATCCCAGTGCCAACCATAGAGACCTGGAGGTCTGTACAGACTAGCAGTGTGGCTGGGCTAAGAGCTAATGAGAAGGCAGAACAGCAAGGCAATAAAGGCGCAGGTTAGACAGGAAGAAGCTGGTTCTCCTGGGAAGCTACAGCGGCGAGGTGAGCTAAGGTTAGCTGGTGGCTCTCACTATTTCTGATCTCTACGGCTTTCACCCTGTATTTGGCTCTGCGTTTCTTATTTAATAAGACTGTTTAGAAATTCATCTACACATACTTACATGAAGGCAAAATACTCATAAACATAGCTTCTTTGAAGAGCCGGGCAGCGGTGGCACACGCTTTTAGTCCCAGCACTCAGGAGGTAGAGGCAGGCAGATCTCTGAGTTCGAGGCCAGCGTGGTGTACAGAGCAAGTTCCAGGATAGCTAGGGCTATATGGAGAAACTCTTGCCTTGAAAAACCAAAAATAAAAAGGTTTCTTTAAAAATGCAGTAAGATATCCCTATGTGTGGTGTGGGTTTCTCAGGAGAGCTACTCTGGGACTCTTGCTTTTCATGCCCGACAATATCTATGCTCCATTTAAGAACACTCAAAGCATATTTGCAGAAACCATTTTGTATCTCTATTCTTTTTTTTTTTTTCTTCTTCTTTGGGGGGGTTCTTTTTTGTTCATTGTTTTGAGAGACAGGGTCTCATGTTGCCCAGAAGGATCTCAGAGTTACTGTGTGGCTAAGGGTGACTTTGAATTTTTTTGTAGAATCACTTTGTGTGTGTGTGTGTGTGTGTGTGTGTGTGTGTGTGTGTGTGTGTGTGTGTTTACCACAATCATGTATATGTGGAGGTCAGAGGACAATTTACACTGGTCTTTTCTCACCTTCCATCACTAAAGGTCAGTAGGCTTGGCCATCTTGACCCTCTGAACCATCTTCTGGGGATGTGACTCAGAGGTGATAGGTTTAAAAGATCTGGAGTTGGCCAGGCGGTGGTGTGTAACACGCATTCCAATAGGTCTTTTAATAAAAACTCAGGCGCCAGATAGTGTGGTAGATGCTGAAAGATCAGAGAGACAAAGGAACAAGCCACAGCCACGTCTCACCTCTAGGACTCCTCAGCTCGAAAAAGCTTCAGTTCTTGTCTCCTCATGCCTTTCATATCTTTCTCTGCCCAGCCATCACTTCCTTCTTAGTGCTAGGATTAAATTAAAGGTGTGTGCCACCACTGCCTGACCTCTAGGCTTAATCTAGTGGCTTGTTCTGTCCTCTGATCTTCAGGCAGATTTTATTAGGGTACACAATATATTACCACAGTGGTGTCACATGTCTTTAATCCCAGCACTCAGGATGCAGAGGCAGGCAGATCTCTGAGTTTGAGGACAGCCAGAGCTATACAAACAAATCCTTTCTGGGGGGAAAAAAAAAAACAAAAAACAACCCTAAATAAATAAATAACTCTGGAGTTGGAGAATTTGCTCAGTGGTTAAGAACTCTAGTTGCTCTTCCAGAGGATCTGAGTTCGATTCCAGCGCTCACAAGGCAGCTCACTACTGTCTGTAACTCCAGTTCCAGGAGATCTGATGCCCTTTTCTGGTCTTTGCAGGCTCCTGCATGTTCGTGGTGCACACACATAAATGCAGGCAAACACACACACATAAAAATAAACAAATCTTTTTTTTTTAAATTATTTTAAGCCTAGGGATGTAGTTCAGTGTTGGAGTGCTTGTCAAGCATTTGAGATCCCGGGTCAATCCCCCATGAAGCAAATAAAAAAAACCACTCTGACTCCCATCTTCTTTCTTTTTTTAGCATTTATTATTATTATTATTATTATTATTATTATTATTATTATTTTATTGACAGAGACTCTCTACATAGGCATGACTGTCCTAGAACTCACTGTGTAGACCAGACTGGCCTCAAACGTACAGAGATCTGTCTATGTCTGCCTCACTAGTGCTGAGATTAAAAGTGCGAGCCACCATACCCAGCTTTTAAGATTTTTTTTTTTTTTTTTTTGAGACAGGGTTTCTTGTTTGGCCTTGCTGTAGTGGAACTCTCTCTGCAGACCAGGCTGGCCTTGAAGTCACAGAGATCTGCTTGCCTCTACCTGCCGGTGGGGGTGGGTTGGGATTAAAGTTGTGCACCACCAACACCCAGCTAAGATGTATTTTTATTATGTGTATATTCACTTGAGTCCTGGTATCCCCTGGGGCCAGAGTTATAGGTTGTTGTGAGACACTGAATGTAGATAATACAAACTCTACCAGGTCCCCTAGAAGAGCAAGGAGTACTCTCAACCACTGAACATCTCTCCAGAACTAACTCTTTTTTTTAAATACAGTGTCTCATACCATAGAATATAAGCTCCAGATCAGGGATTTGCTCATCGAACCTAACAGTGTATCTATCTTCAACTAACACTAGTATGCCAGTCATGGTGGCTCACACCTGTGATCTCACAGCACTTGAGAGGCTGAGGCAGGAGGACTGCCGCGGGTTCAAGACTAGGATAGGGTAGGGTAGGTACCCCCCCCCAAAAAAAACCCCGTTCATTATCAAAGTGGCAGCGAAAGGACAATTGTAAACAGTTTTATGCTCCTACTACTGAGGGAGCAACGAGATGCCCTCCAGGAATGGGGACAGGAAGAGGCCCTGCCCAGAGATGGCGTCAGGCTGCAAGGCCTCTTGAATAATTCACCGTCATAACAGTGTAGCCTCGGGAAGGGTTGGGATGCAGCCAGAACAACAAAAAGAAGTGGGAGGTGAAGCGTGCCCCACAGGGGCACTTTTTGGAGACTAGATATTTCCTATGCCAAGGCTCTTTAAGGAGTAAATGCAGGAATCTTGACCCGCTTCCGTGGGAGGCGCTCAATGACCCAATCGCCCCCCGACTGCCCACTGCAACGTCTTAGCAGTCTGCGGCCATGCAGACACGGTGGCGCATGCGCCACCCTCGCCTCACTGCACAATCCTCGCTGCAGTGTACAGAGTCTACACTACACGGTAGACCAAGAACAAATTTAGGCTCCACGTGGGCCACGCACGTCAGACAGACAACTCTGTCCTAGGAGGACCAATGAAAACGAAGAGAAAGCCTGGGATCCCACCTTCTGACAAACCTCAACCTCCTCCTCTAAACCGAAGACACCGCCTTTAGTCTCGCGCCTGCGCGTTTTGGCACTGCAGCTCTTCCCGCGCAGGCTCTGAGGGGCACACCCCTCGCGCCCCGCCCACGCCCACGCCCTGCCCCTCCTCGGGTCTCCTGACTGTCCCCGCCCCACCCGTCCGTTTCCCCGCCTCCTGGACTCAGGCCCCTCCCCCTGATGCCACCCCGTCCGAGTCTCGCCCCGCCCACCTCCCGTCCCGCCCCTGCCTCTCTTGCCACGCCACGCCCCCTCGCCTTTTGGCTCCTGGGATTTCCTTTAGCCTCCGGTTGGGGCTGCTGTTTCTCCGATTAGACCTCCGGCCGAACTGAAACTGGGTTTGGTGTCTTGACTTTTCCCTTCCCAGCATTTGCACTGAACCAACCCATTATCGTTATTAGTTGCTGTGCTGGTTAGTTTTCGTCACCTTGACGCAACCTAGACACCTAGGAGAAGACACCTTGAAGGAATCGTCTCCATCTGACTAGCCTGTGGAGCATTTTTTAATTGCGGGTTGATATGAGAGGGCCCCGCCCACTGGGTGGTGCTGCCCTTGGACAGGTGGTCCTAGGTATGAGGAAGCAGGCAGAGCAAGCTCTGGGGATCAGCCATCGTTCCTCCACGCCTCTGAATAAGCTTCCGCCTTAAGCTCCTGTCCTGACTCTCCTCGGTGATGGATGGTGTCTGGGAGTTAAAAAATGAAACGAACCCTTTCTTCCCCAAGTTGTTTTAGTTCTGGTGTGTGTTACAGAAGCAAACTAGAACAGCTGTAAAGATACTTGTGTTTTACTAGTAGAGAAAAGATAAAATCTCAGTGAGTAAGTACACTGTTGTAGAGTAGCCAGACAACTTGTCTGGTCCCTGGAGTCCCTATGATGGAAAGGAGAGAACCTACTCCCTCATGTTGTTCTCTGAAATCCACACGGTGCACCCAGGCAAACGCACACACACATATAATAAATGAGTAAATACAACAAAATAAGTTTAATTTTTAAAAAAGGGGTAAAAGATGGGCAGATGGCTCAACCATTGCTGGAACCCATGTAAACATGTAAACAAAACAAAGGGCACTGGCTGCTCTTCAAGAGGAATTGGGTTCAATTCCCAGCACCCACATGGCAGCTCACAATCATCTGTAACTCCAGTTGCAGGGGATCTGACACCCTCACACAGACACACATAAAGCAAAACACCAACATACATAATTTTAAAATAAATAAATTTTGTTTTGTTTTCCGAGACAGGGTTTCTCTGTGTAGCTTTGGAGCCTGTCCTGGATCTCGCGCTGTAGACCAGGCTGGCCTCGAACTCACAGAAATCCACCTGCCTCTGCCTCCTGAGTGCTGGGATTAAAGGTGTGCGTCACTATTGCCTGGCCAATAATCAAGTTCTTATTCAAACAAAATTAAGCTCCTGGCAGAGGAAGTGCACAGCTTTAATGCCAGTGTTTGGGACTCACAGCCAGGCAGATCGATGTGAGTTTGAGGCCAGCTTGGTCTACAGATGGAGTTCCAGGACAGAAAAAAGATAAGAAAAGAAATCAGCTCTGGCTGGAGATGATAGAGTACTAGCTTGCTGAGACCACAAGCACAAAACTCTGGACTTGTGGATGAATGAACCAGGGGGAGTCAGGCCCCAAGGAGAAGACCAGGTCCTAGGCAACACTTTCTGGAGCTCAGGGAGTCTAAAAAGGGTGAGTACAGACAGCCATAGCCATAGGTAGTTCAGGACATACACGACAGTTGGCCACCTATCCCTGTGACATAGTAGAAACCACAAAGGCTGCGAGGCTGTGTAGAACAAGTAAAACATTTCCTTGAAGGTTCTCCACATACACACAGGCCTGATTAGTTGCAACATCCAGTGTGAAGCACTGTTCTCCACATACTCATCTCAAAATAGCCCCAGGAGGTGGCATAGATAAGAAGGAAGTCTAGAGGAATTAATTTACTGATCTTAACATGATAATCCAACAGCAAATGACTGCGAGTTACCAGGATTCAAACACCACGTTTCTCCCAGAAACTATACTTAAATACTGTCAGAATCTAAGATAAGGAATCAATTTTTTAGAGGGTATGTGGCAAAGACTTCACTGTCATAATCATAAAAACATAAAAGACTCAGTCAACAAGCGTAAAGCTCCTGATGCCTATTAAGTGCCGCACTTGGCTTATCTTACCGACTCCTGTAATGCCTCTGTGAGATTGTGCTATTGTCTCTGATTTGCAGGTGAGGAAACAGGCTTAGAGACCTGGAATTAGTCAGATCATATCGTATGTGTCACTGCCAATAAATCTTACTTGATGTGGTTCACAAAGAGACCTCATGGACAACCCTCTTCTCATGTCCACGGAATATGACTTTGTACAGCACTTTCCAGTTCGGAGCTACCTCAGCAACCTCCCAGGCTCGTGAGGAAAGACAAATGGCTTTCCAGTCAGCATCTGAAGATGAGATGGGGAATCCAGGAAGGGCACTACTTCCTCCCCGAGTCCCGCCACCCAGAACCAGACTGGGACTCCCTCCACCTTCTCCTCCGGGAAGCCTTTATGGAGAGAGAAGTTCTCAGTCACAGAGTCCTTCTTCCTCTCAGGAAGTCCTTCAAGCACACCTGTCAACAATTCTTTACATCTCATCTGGAACTCTGTGTAACTGTCTGACTCTTGTGCCTCACTAGTCTCTTGAGGGCAAAGATTGTGTGTGTGTGTAGGGGGGGGGGTTCTTTCTTTCTTCCTTTCTTTCTTTTAATTATGTTATGTATATCTATGTGTGGGTATGTGCATGTGAGTGCAGGGCCCTTGGAGGCTAGACGTCCCCTCTGTCTTGGAAATAGAAGAAGCCTCCACTCAGCTCTCCACACAAGTCCTTGTTCTAGCCTGTTCCTAAAGCTGCCAACCACATAAGCCTCCCAGAGTGTCACAGGGTATGTAATGAATGAACAGCCTGGAAGAACCCAGCTGCCCATTGCAAACATGGCTTCGATTGCTTCACTTCCTTATCACGTGACTGTCTCAGTCATCACATGACTTTGCCCTCCCCTTTAAGCCGGAATTGACTTGCTGTGCCAGTCGGGTTCCTATAGCTATGGTACCCGTCTACATCCCTGTTTTCATTCATAGTCTCCTCGTTCATCGACCCTGAGGAGTCAAGTCTTCAAGATCTTCTGACAAGGTAAGCAGGCAGGGTTGCAGTTTGCTATGTCAACCTTGCTTCTGGAAATCTGCTCACCCAGACTACAGAATAAAACGAATTAGTTAAATTTTTTAAATTCAGGCCATCATGGCGTTTTGAGTAAGGCACAGATAGAGAAAGGGCTGAAGGTTGAAATCGATGGGGAAAAGAGTGAAGAGAGTCCTCTTTGGGAAGGGCGGAAAACTCCCTGGCAGTGGCTGCAGAGGAACACATGCAGTATCTATGGGCATTGTCTGGTCACTAAGAAAGACGGGGAGACTATGCTGTGGGCATCCACAGGCGGCTAAAGCCTGGCCTGGAGAGTGGTACAGGGGAGGAAGGGCCTTACCTTCTAATCATTCCTCATTCTGTTCTCAGGAGCGTCTCAGACACCTGGGCGGGGTAGGTGTCATGGCCGCCTGGCTTACAGGCTTCTTCCTACTTCAGGCAGTATCATGGGCATATGGTAAGTGAGTCGAGGAGGGGATGGCAGCATGGACATTGCCTCTGCCCCACAGTCCTTTGGAAACCTTCCACTCTGGTGGCAAAATTTCAGTGGAGGCTGTATAACTCCTTTCGAGTGCCTGAGACACGATGGGCTGGGAGCACAGAGAGGGTTGTTTTTTGAAGTTATTCACTCTCCTGAACTGGCATACCCACGCCCCTCGACCACCCACTTTGATGCTTGCCTCTGCTTGTGCCCCTGCCTTGTAGGTGCCCGACCCTGCATCCCTAAAAGTTTTGGCTACAGCTCGGTGGTCTGTGTCTGCAATGCCACATACTGTGACTCTCTTGACCCCCTGACCCTACCTGCTGCTGGCGCCTTCAGCCGCTATGAGAGCACTCGAAGTGGACGTCGGATGGAGCAGAGTGTCGGGGCCATCCAGGCCAATCGCACTGGCACAGGTAACCACTTTTATCTCTCACTCTAAGCCTGGCTGGTTTCCCTGGCTCCAGGTCACACCAGTTATCAGTCTGTTCTCCTCTGTACACCGATGACTCCCTTTCTTTCCCCACGGTGTTCCCAGGGCTACTGCTGACCTTGCAGCCAGAAGAGAAGTTCCAGAAAGTGAAAGGATTTGGAGGAGCGATGACGGATGCCACTGCCCTCAACATCCTTGCCTTGTCACCATCCACCCAGGACCTGCTGCTCAAATCATACTTCTCTAGTGAAGGTGAGGAAGGGCAGGACGAGAATACACAGAATAGTTGATACCTTTTTTATACCCTGGCTTCAGGGTATAAATTTTAATTTCCTTTTTATTATTTATTGTGTGTGCTGTGTGGGGGTGTTGAGGTCAGAGAACAGTTTCCCGGTGTCCGTTGTCTCCTTCCACCAGGTGGATCATGGGGATTGAATCAGGTCCTCGGGCTTGACCACTGAGCCATCCTGCCAGCCTTTTCACTCTGACCTTCATGTTCTTCCTTGACATTTGCCTCCTCCCTTCTTTCTCTTCTCTCTTCCCCTCTCTATCCCTCTCCGAGCCGGTCTCATGTATTCCAGATTCAAATTCACTATGTAGTCAGTGATGACTTTGAACTTCTGACCCTCCTGCCTCTGTCCCCTGAGTGCTGGACTACAGATGTGTGTCATCACACCCGTTTACTCGGTGCTGGAGCTCAAACTTGGAGCTTCATGCGTTCTTGGCAAGCTCTTTCCACCTGAGCTGGATCCCCATCCTGCCTCTCTCTCTCTTTCCTCTTTCCCCTCTGTTCCTTCCCTCGGTTTCTTTCTGTAGATCAGGCTTGTCTAGAACAGTCTACGTAGGCATGGCTGCCCTCAAACTCTCCTGACTTGGTCTCCCAAGCACTGGGATTACAAGCACACGCCCCCAAGTGTTTCTGCCTCACCTTTTCAGTGTTCTGTTAAGTGCCTATGGAAACTGCTCAGAAGGGGCTTGTTTTTCTTTTTTTCTTTCTTTCTTTCTTTCTTTCTTTCTTTTTTTTTTTTTTTCTTTTTTTTTTTTTCTCGAGACAGGGTTTCTTTGTGTAGCTTTGCGCCTTTCCTGGAACTCGCTCTGTAGTCCAGGTTGGTCTTGAACTCACAGAGATCCGCCTGCCTCTGCCTCCCGAGTGCTGGGATTAAAGGTGTGCGCCACCACCGCCTGTCGGGGCTTGTTTTTCACTCAGCTTCTGGTTTCCACAATTCTACACCTAGACCCTGGGTTTCCTTTGGAGAAGGGACCCTATTGAATGAGATATAGGGTCTAACATGTACTGACATGTAGAAGACTAACACGTGATTAAAGCCAATTTCCATACTTGCTTTTTTTTTTTTTTATGTAGGTTCTTACCTTTTAGCCCTGGCTGGCCTGCTCACATGGATCTGGCAGGCTCTGCCTCCAGCGGGATGGGATTACAGTCATGGTGCCACCACACTCAGCTCCATACTCTATTGACTCAGATGTCCCTATCTTGGCCATCCTTTTCTGCAGGAATTGAATATAACATCATCCGGGTACCCATGGCCAGCTGTGACTTCTCCATCCGTATCTACACCTATGCTGACACCCCTAACGACTTCCAGCTTTCCAACTTCAGCCTCCCAGAAGAAGACACCAAGCTCAAGGTGGGCATTGGTGTTGCTGTCTGAGGGCTGGGAAGGTCCAGGTTAGAGCTTTCTGCCCATCCTATAGAACCTTCTCCTGCAGCCTATTTGACCTGGGGGTAGGAGGGTGGGGGTTGGTGGTTGGACCTGATGCACTGGTTGGGCTAGTTTGTGTTCCAATTCTGGGTGTCTCTCTCTTCACGACTTCTGTCTCCAGATACCCCTGATTCACCGAGCTCTGAAGATGTCCCCACGCCCCATCTCACTCTTTGCCAGTCCCTGGACATCACCTACTTGGCTCAAGACAAATGGAGCAGTGAATGGGAAAGGGTCACTCAAGGGTCAGCCAGGGGATATCTATCACTGGACCTGGGCCAATTACTTTGTCAAGTAAGGGATCACTGGGGCTGTGGGGTCTGTACCAACCTCCCTTTTGGACACCTTGGTCTATATCTTTCCCCTTGGCCCGCTCCACTTCTAGATTTACATCTCAGCTCATCTTTCTACGTTTGGTGGCTTTCACATTGTCAGTCTCACCTGTTCCCAAGGTCTTGATCCACTTTCTTGGCCTCGATCACGCACTCCCTTTCTCTCTTCCCAGGTTTCTGGATGCTTATGCTAGGTACAAGATAAAATTCTGGGCAGTGACTGTGGAGAATGAGCCTACTGCAGGGCTCATAACTGGGTACCCCTTCCAGTGCCTGGGCTTCACTGCTGAACATCAGAGAGACTTCATTGCCCGTGACCTAGGGCCAGCGCTCACCAACAGTTCTCATGACGTCAAGCTATTCATGCTGGATGATCAGCGCTTGCTGCTGCCCCGCTGGGCACAGGTGGTAAGGTCCAGAACTTCCCAGGGTGCCCCAGGGGACCCCAAGTTACCATCCAAAATGACTGGCTACAATTTTAGGATACCTTACCTGTCCCAGGGTTGAGATAGGGTCTTGCTATATACGCCAGGCAGACCTTGAAGTTGTGGTCATCCGCCTGCCTCTTACATGCTGGAATTATAGGCATGCGCCACCACCACCTGGTTTTTTTTTTTTTTTTTAATTATTTATTTATTTATTTATTTATTTATTTATTTTGAGACAGGATGTCACTATATAGCTCTAGTTGGCCTGGAACTCTGTAAACCAAGTGGCCTTGAACTCATAGAGATCTACTTGCCTCTGTCTCCCGAGTGCTGGGATTAAAGGCCTCTCAATCCCTGATTGTCATTTTAACTTCCAGTTCTCCCATCTCACCACCACTTCTCAGGACATGTAGCTCCTGTCCATCCCTCTGCAGGACCGGTGGCCAGGGCCCCTTTCCGATGCTCCCTCCTCCTCTGTGCAGGTGCTATCAGACCCAGAGGCAGCGAAGTATGTTCACGGCATTGCTGTGCACTGGTACATGGATTTTCTGGCTCCAGCCAAAGCCACTTTAGGGGAGACACACCGCTTGTTCCCCAACACAATGCTCTTTGCTTCAGAGGCCTGTGTGGGCTCCAAGTTCTGGGAACAGAGTGTCCGGTTGGGCTCCTGGGATCGAGGGATGCAGTACAGTCACAGCATCATTACGGTACGCCGCCCGTCTCCCTTTCCCACAACAGACCACCTGAGACCCTTTTCTAATCTCATAAAAGGCAAACAGGCCTTCCTTCTCAGCTGGCTTGGCAGTTTACTCTTTGGGGCAACTGTGGGATGCCATGATTATCTTTTTTTTCATAGCTTGTATACGCCATCACACTTTCTCTTCATGTTTGGGGCCCAGGCAGTCATATCTGCCTCAGACGTCTCAGCTCCGAGATGCCTCCATCTTCGCAATCCCCTTCTCAGATACTGAGACAGAGCACGCCTTCAAAGGAACAAGCCACCCTTACCCTGAACCCCTTTGTGTGATCTTTTTACCTTTCTTCTCTGGGGATACCAGAGGGTAAGCAACGTTTACCCTTGCTTCTAGAACCTCCTCTACCACGTAGCGGGATGGACTGACTGGAACCTTGCCCTGAATCCTGAAGGAGGGCCCAACTGGGTCCGCAACTTTGTCGATAGCCCCATTATTGTAGACATCCCGAAAGACACGTTTTACAAACAGCCCATGTTCTACCATCTCGGCCACTTCAGGTGAGTGAAGGGTGGGCATCCCCATTCCACACGAGGCCTATCCTCTGTATCAGGCTTACATCATCCTGTATCATGAAGGAGCAGGAAGGTGTTCAGGGTGGCAACCTAGGAGGGGCACACTCCTCCTCTATTGCACCATGGAGGCAGGAAGTGACTAGGTGGCATCAGAGCCACGATAAGCCCTGGATGACTGATGCCAAGAGTCGTGATGCAGGAGGACAGGCTAAGGCCCAGGAGCACAGCTGAGGCCTAGAGCTGACGGTCTGACTGTTGCCCAGAAAAGCCCGTCATCTCCTCCTCCCCTGTCCAGGTCCCCCACATAGCTGGGACTATAGTTGCACATCCCCAGGCAGCTCTGATAGGTCTCGTGAGCAGGGATGATGCTGGGGGAAGCTTGATGGGACAGTGCCCTCAGGGGTAGAGTCCCTGATGACGCCTGTCTTCACATCCAGCAAGTTCATTCCTGAGGGATCCCAGAGAGTGGGGTTGGTGGCCAGTGAGAAGAATGACTTGGACACAGTGGCACTGATACGCCCTGACGGCTCTGCAGTTGTGGTCGTGTTAAACCGGTAAGCTGGGTGCAAGGGCAGGTCTGGGCCTGAGCAGCGTTGGGTGGTTGGCCACAGCAGGTTGATTCTCCGCTTTTCTTCTCTCCAGCTCCTCTAAGGATGTCCCTCTTACCATCAGCGATCCTGACCTGGGCTTCCTGGAGACCATCTCACCTGGCTACTCCATCCACACTTACCTGTGGCGCCGCCAGTGACGGAGCAGATCCTGACAGGCCCTGGGCTTAGCATGGACATTAAAGGGAGTTAGCTCATGTGCTGTCTTGTGACTAAAGAAGGCACAGCAGGGCCTGGGGGCCTCACAGTGACCCTGGTGCAGGGGCAATTGTTGGGGGTCTTATTCTCCCTTCTAGTATGTGCTGGGGTGGAGGCCTCGTGTCCTCACAATTTCCCATGCTTGGAAAGTGTGCGCCACGTACTAGCTACATGTGAAACTGGGCCTAGATCTAGGGTGAGTTCACTGTCTGTGAAACACAAGCGAGGGATGGGGATGACTTGGGAAGCCCAGCTGTCAGTGGGCAGGCCTACACCTAAGCATTCTTTTTTTTGTTTTTTTGGTTTTTCGAGACAGGGTTTCTCTGTGTAGCTTTGCGCCTTTCCTGGATCTTGCTCTGTAGACCAGGCTGGCCTCGAACTCACAAAAATCTGCTTGCCTCTGCCTCCCAAGTGCTGGGATTAAAGGCGTGTACCACCACCGCCCGGCTATACCTAAGCATTCTTATTGCAGCAGCTAAGAAAATGGCAGCCCCACAAAGAAGAAAATGTTTGATCTCAGTGTGAACAGCTTTATTCTAAGGAGAGCACCCCATTTTTGGCTGCTCCAACAATGGGGCATCTGGAATGCATGACAGTAGAAAAATCAGTCCTAAGAGCATGAACACATTATTCCTCTTCATCTTCCTCAGCCATGCCCAAGGCCCGGGTGCTTGGGGCCCGAGCAGGGGTTGCCCGCTGGATAGAAACGATGCCACTGAGCAAGGCATAGCCCACCATGGCTGCCAGCCCTGCCAGCACAGACAGAATCTGGTTCCGGCGCCGGTAGGGCTCCTCCTCGGTCTCAGGGGCTGCTGGTGTCTGGCGTGGAGGTGGCACCTCAGCTAAGGGACAAGGAAGGAAAGTGGGCAAGGGAGGCAGACCTCAGCCCTTGGACCCCAGCCCATTCTCCCCATCCGCTCCTGACCTCCATCGCGGGGGAAGTAGAGGCTAAGGATGTGGGTACAGTAGACACAGAGGTTGTGCAGCCCGTGAAGGTGGGCCTGCAGCTTCCCACTGGGCAGCTTTGCCTGCAGCAGCAGGGCCAAATGGCTGAAAACAAAGGCATCCAGGGAGGCAGGGCTGCAGAGACAGAACAGGGTGGGATGGAAGTGAACAGCTGTGCAGAGGGTCAGCGTGGAGCAAGAAGAAAAGTCTGCTTTGGTGGATGGAGTAGGCTCTGGGCAGCAAGGGGTCACCAGGGGAAGGGCAGGACACCTAGCTCTGGATTTGGTAAGGGGAGTTTTCCCCAGGTGGCGCCAGCCTGGCCCTGAATGAAGCGCTGTCTATCCCAGGGCTGCATAAAGGACACATTGAGTGGCCCACAGCCCAATAGTCTCCTCCTGTGCCTGGCTGCTCTCCCATCCCACCCTCCTGTACCACCAAGGAGCTTCTAGCCCCACACACAGCCCCGTCACCAGAGTCGGTGTCTGTCCTAAGAACTTCTTGTTCACACCCCAGCTCAGGCTTTGACACCTGAACCTGTGTTTTCTTTAAACATCCATTTGTTCCCCTTGAGTTAGACTCACGCATCGCCAAAGAAGAACTTCTGAGGGCCCAGACGTTGGGAGAGAAGGGTTAGGCACTCCCGAGCCTCTTGATATAGCTGTAGGGAAGGACACAAGGAGTGTGTTTGGGGGAGCTCTGACACATCGTATCGTGGACACTCATTCTTAGCCATCATCTGTGGGGTTCATCTCATTTGTTCCAATGCTACCTCCTTCTCTAGTTCTTCCTCGTTCTCTGGCTTGTGCTCGCCACACAGCAGCTGCAGCCGCTCCATGTACTGGCGCTGCATGCGGCCTGGCAGGAAGAAGTTGAGGGGAAAGGGCATAGCCTCTGCATACCACTTCCGGGTCACTTCCACATAGTTCTTGGCATCTATCCAGAAAGTATGTATCTGGATGGGGCAGACAGAAAGGAAGAGAAATTCTGAGCCCGTGCACCTGCCTATCCCAGGTGGGAGTCTAAGTCCCATGCTGCTCTGAGGCATGTCTCTGTCCCCTTTCTCACAGGCTGTGAATGCGAGGCTGGGCGTACTCACTAGCACAGGGAGTAGTTTCTCCTCCAACAGAGACATGAAGGCTAGGGTATCTGCTCCTTGCCGAGCTGACAGATCATAATCAGCATTATACTTCTGTGGAAGAAATGTTCATGAGGTGATGCTGAAGGACTGCAGAGGCACTTCCTCAGTCGGGCAGAGACGGTACCTCCCCCGTTCCCCCTCCAGCACCAGCACTAGCTTTGAGTGTAGTGGAGGTAGAATAGGGAGCTTTTCCTCAGGAGGCCTCCTCGCCTCAGCCCAGCCAGTAGCCTGTTGCTGTTGGCAGAAAGCCTGGGCTTTGGAGCCCACTGGCTGTCAAGGTCCTGCACCCACTGGGGGGAGGAAAGACGGCCTGGCCGCAAAGTGGGAGCAGCTCCCAGAGTTTCCACGGAAAGCTGGCAGGGTGCCCACTGTCAGCAACTTTCTAACAGTGACTTCCAGACACCACAGAGCCGGCAAAACGGAGCTCCACTGCGGGCTGGGCCTCAGCCCGAGACTCAGAAACTAGGGGGCACCATCCTTACCCGCCTTGAACCCAGTAAATGTATGCCCAGCCACCCCACCTCAGCTTGTCTCTCATGAGCGAGCTCTTGGCTATTTCTTCTACTTCACTTCAAAACCTGTGTGCCGTCACTGCCCACATATCCCACCAGTGTTCTCATCTCTTCCTGTGGCCTACCTTTCCAGGCCTCAGTCTGTTCCTTAGGATCTCCCTCCACGTGCTAAGAAAGCTTTGTCCCCACATAACCTCTGGAGCACGATTCTTAAACTTCCCCGAACCTCAGTTTCTCCTTTATGGAATGAGATAGGAATCTTTTTCTCTCGATGTGGCTGGCTTTGGCAATAATTTAGGAAAAAACACTTTGGAAACTGAAAAGGCTGTGTTTATATGCAAGGAATCAAGGCAGTAACCCAGGTCTTGCCAGGAACTTTGGCTTTGATCTGGATTCTATTTCTCCAGGCCTCTAAGCTTCCATTACTCTCCTAGCTCCCTGGAAAGTAGGAATGAGAAAAGGGATCCCATTTCTGACTGTGTGTTCCCTTGTAGGACACCACCATGGATCCCAGACCTCTTAAAGCATGCTGGCTAAGCCCCCTAGTTTTACAAGTCAAGAGTTTTGGTGGTGAGATGGTTCAGCAGGTAAACGTACGTACTATCAAGCTTGATGACATGAGTCCCATCCAAAGAGCCTATATAGTGGAAGGACAGGATTTATTCCAGCAAGCTGTCCTCTGACCTCCCCAAGTATGCCACAGCATGTGTGCACATCCACCCCCACACACAAGATAAATAAATGTTTAGAAACATAAACAAGTTTATTGTCTTTTTTGTTTGTTTTGAGACAGGGTTTCTCTGTGTAGCTCTAGCTGTCCTGCAGCTCGATCTGTAGACCAGGCTTGCCTTGAACTCACAGAGATCCACCTGCCTCTGCCTCCCGAGAGCTGGGATTAAAGGTGTGCACCACCACCACCCTGAAAATTTATTGCTTTGAAAAGTTAAATTACTTGTCCTACATCACAATCAATGTCAGAAGAACAGAACTAAGGCCTCCTAGTCTCTTGTAATTCTCTTTCAAATTACAGCCTAGCACTGAGCTTTGTCTCCCCTGAATCCTTCAGCCAGCACAACTTGCCCCTGAAATAAGATACAATCCTTAGGGGGCTGGAGAGATGGCTCAGAGGTTAAGAGCACTGGCTGCTCTTCAAAAAGGTTCTGAGTTCAATTTCCAGCAACCACAAGGTGGCTCACAACCACCTATAATGAGATCTGTTGCCCTCTTCTGGCCTGTAGGCATACATGCAGGCAGAAGCTTATATACATAATAAATTAAAAAAAATAAAAAAAAAGATACAATCCTTAAAAATCCCGTCTTTCCTTTCTCTCTCTCCCTCCCCTGACCCTTACCCTTTTTTTTTTCTTTCACAGGGTCTCACTATCTAGCCCTGGCTGCCTGGAACTCATTATATAGTTCAGGCTGACCCTCAATGCACAGAGATTTGTCTGCCTCTGTCTTCCAAGTGCTGGGATTAAAGGTGTTCACTGCCACACCTGACTTTTTCTCTTTTTTGAGCCGAGGTCTCATGTATCCCAGGTTGCCCTCCAACACATTATATAGCCAAGGATGATTTTAAATTTCTCATCATGCTGGGTGGTGGTGGTGGCGGCGGCGGCGGCGGCGGCGGCGGCGGCGGCGGCGGCGCACGCCTTTAATCCCAGCATTGGGGAGGCAGAGCCAGGCAGATCTCTGTGAGTTCAAGGCCAGCCTGGTCTACAGAGAGAGATCCAGGACAGGCACCAAAACTACAGAGAAACCCTGTCTCGAAACAACAACAAATTTCTGATCATCCTGCCTCTACCAACTGCTGGGGTTATATGCATGTACTTCCATGACTATTTTTATAGATGTTCCTTTCCTGTTCCACTTGTCAGGGCATTCCCAAAGCTGACTGCTACTCTCTACTCGTCCATTCTCCATGCATCATCAGCCTCTCTTTCTCTCCCTCCCTGCCCAGCATTCACAAGAAATTGTATTTGTCCGTCTGCCCAGCCCTCTAGGTTTACTCTCTGGCCAATGGCATATGACGGCCACACTGTCATCTTCATTCTGCTCCTTTGGTGCTCTGGATCACCCTCATCTTGCTTGCCCTGTGTGTGTGGTGTCCAGTAAACACGGCACTGAATGGGCAGGATTTCCCTCCTTGTCAGCCCCCTCTCGGGCCACCTACCTCTTTACGAAGATGGGTGATGATCTTCTGTGGCGATGAGATGACCTCTCCACTGCTGGTTCGAAGGGCAGGCAGAGTTCCTGATATGGAGAAAGAAGTATGTCCACAAGCTCCTCGCTTGCCTACTCACGCTTATCTGCATCCCATTCCTGCGTCCTGCTCCTCCCCTTTCTCGCAGGGACACTGTATACCTGAAGGACTCTGCCAAGGGTTGCTGATCTTATGTACCTTCAGTGGAGCACCTGTGAATCTGGTATAGGTCTGCAGGGAAGGAAGCAGAAGGTAGAGAGGCCAGGACATGGCTTCACAACGTACATTATGTGCCACAAGCTACACTTAGCACCTTTATACCAAGAGGAGAGGTGGAAGGAGGGAGCCA